>NC_056730.1:835377706-835530206 GCF_019279795.1 Protopterus annectens | reverse complement strand
TCATCGAAGGGGTCGAAGTCTTCTAAGGCTTTCTTGGAGCCCAGGTCATCGGTTCCAAGCCTTACCGTGAAGGTGCGGCCGTCTGCTCCACAATCTTCGGAGCTGTACGCCGAGACAGTTTTTTGGAGCCGGTCCATGGTCTTAGAGACGGACTCCGAAACTTTGAGGGTGCCTATCCTCCAGTCGGTGGCATCTTCGGCTCCTTCGACTCGTTCTTCGAGGACCCTCTGATGTGGATGTGGAGGTGGTGCAGTGGCTTCTCGAGAACCCGGCACTGACTAAATTATCGGCTTCGACCCAACTGGTTTCGGGGCCTAAGACCATCCCACCTGCTGTGACTATTCCTCCTCCGAGCCAAGCAGGGTCTTCGGAGCTGGGGGAGGAGGATCTGGTGATTGTGGAGCCTTCGGAGCCGAGGCCTGTTCCAGAGCCATCGGCTCTGTCAACCCTGACTTCTTCAGTTCCATTGGAAGAGTCTGGGAGCCGACACTCTCTGGTCAGTACTAGGGGGGAGGTTCTGACCCTTCCTCTCGGGGCTTCAGTATGGATGAGCTCGGCTCCATCCTTTGGTTCGGAGCCTACTGTCTCGGTGCCAGGGAAGTTGCCATCTTCTTCGGAACCGGTGGTTTCCTCGGGTTGGAGCAGTGGTGCCTTCGATGCTATGAGGAGGGTTATATCATCCAAGGCACACACTTCGTCAGGTCCTTCCTCCTCCTCCCCTAAAGTGCCACTTTCTGCCTCTACATCACAGGTCCCTGTGAAGCGTCGAGACCCGGAGCCTCAGGTAACCCCATCGGGTGACCCTTGCTTTACTGAGACCTCACCAGAAGCTCCTACTGATGAGGTTCTCAGGAAGAGACTTTATAAGAGGAGGCATTTAGACTCCCCGCAGGAGTCTTTGACATCAGACACCGACTTAGAGGAATGGGAGTCTCCTGATACTATGGGGCCAGTCCCTCGGAGGCCCAGCAAGTTTATCACCTCCCCCAAGACAAGATGCTCCTCACTAAGGGAGTTCCGGTTGATGCCATGGTGGTGGTAGTGGCCACCAAGAAAGAGATGTCCAAAACCTCTTCTATTGTCCATCCTCCTAATAGGGATTCCAGGACTATGGACAGATACGGGAAATGTATCTTTAGTTCTGCGACCTTTGCTATGCGATCGCTTAACTACTTGACCCATTTTACCCATCTTCAAAGAGATCTCCTAAAAGAGCTCGGAGATGCTCTGCAGGGTAGTACAGATGGAGCTGTCTCTGAGAAGATGACAGCCCAGCTTAATACCCTTAATTCCATAGTGAACTCGTCCATGCGGCTCATTTCCTATGCAGCCAATGGTTCGGGTCGGGCAGTGGGTTCAGCGATAGCTCTTCAGAGACAGTCCTGGATGCGCTTATGCCCCTTTGCAGAAGCCTTCACGTCTACCTTTGTCACCACCTCATTCGATGGCTATTCTCTTTTTGGGGCCAAAGTCAAGGAGACTCTCACTAGGTGTGAGCAAGAGGGAAAGACTCTATCTGCCGTAGGAGTCCGTTTTTCCACCCCTACCAGACTGTACCCCAAAGGGCAGAAAGGTGGAAAACTGTGGTTCTGAAAGTCCCAAGGAGCTTTCCAGAACACACGTAGTGAACCCCCCTCCAGGGGCAAAGGAGAGGGTAATAATGGAAGATGCCACCTCGGCGGCAGAGTGGGTCTGCAGAACCAGGGCGACAGGGATCAGTTCCTTGGTAAGCCCTGTCAGCGCTCCTGAAAGGAGGCCGACTGTCTTACTCTGGAGGCAGTCGGGGGTTTCTTGACTTTGTATCCAGATGCCTGGCTAGGAATTACAACAGATTCTTGGGTACAAAGCATTGTTAATAGAGGTTACATCATTCCATTCTTACAAAACCCACCTGTTGGGAAAAAAATCTCAGATGTTCCACCCAGTCTCAGGGATCAAGCAGCCATAGAAATCCAGAGGCTGCAGGAAAAGAGTCAGCCAGCCAGTCCCAGCAGACCAGATAGGATCCGGAACTTACTCCAGATACTTCTTAGTTCCAAAGAAGACAGGGGACTGGAGGCCCATCTTGGATCTCAGCAGACTCAACTCATTTGTAAAGAAGGAAATGTTCTGGATGGTCACACTTCAGTCTGTTCTCCCATTACTTGGAGTGGCCGATTGGATACGCTCTATAGATCTCAAGAATGCGTACTACCGTATCAAAATGGCCAGGCCATCCAGAGGTCATCTGCGTTTCTGGCTGGGAGCCAGTCACTACCAATTCTGAGCACTGCCCTTTGGATTCACAAAAGCCCCCAGAGTGTTTACCAAATGCATGGCAGTGGTTACGGCTCACCTGAGGTGTCTAGGATTCAGAGTGTTTCCGTATCTGGATGACTGGCTCTTTACCGCCGCCTCCAGGCATCAACTTATTCTGTCCAGGGATCACACACAATCTCATTCTGTCCAGGGATCACACACACAATCTCTGCTCTCAGTTAGGCATCACTATCAATTTTGAAAAGTCTGTGTTGTCGCCATCGCAGCGTATCTCCTTTATCGGAGCAGAACTAGACACCACCATCGCCACTGTAAAATTGCCCTTGGACAGAATAACCACTCTCCGAAATCAGATCTCGGACATTTTGCAAAGAAGAAAAGTACCGGCCCATCAAGTTCTGAAGCTACTACGTACCATGGCAGCTGCGCTCATAGCAGTTCCTCTGGGACATATGCACATGAGGATTCTTCACTGGCTACTCTTCACCCAGTGGTCAACTTCGATGTAATTCTTAATCATAATTATGGACTCTTGCTAAAAGGATCTTCGCTGGTGGTTGACCAGCCAACAAGTTACAGTGGGTTGACCATTTGTTTCTCCCCCACCGTCAGCCATGGTGACCACGGACGCTTCTCTGTTAGGGTGGGGGGGGGGGCTTTTTCAGGGAAGAACAGCCCAAGGCACCTGGTCGGAGACAGAGTCATAGTTGCATATCAATGTTCTGGAGCTGAGAGTGGTGCTTTTGGCGTTACAGCACTTCCACGACTCTCTGCCTGTAGGGACAATTGCAATACAAATGGACAACATGTCTGTGGTCTGGTACATCAACAAGCAAGGGGGAGCCAAGTCTTACCCCGTGTGTCAAGAGGCCTTGAGAATTTGGCAGTGGGCAGTATCCACCGGGCGCTTTCTGATAGCAGCACATATACCGGGGAAATCCATCCTGATAGCGGACAAACTGAGCAGAGTCATTCTGTTACCGCACGAATGGTCTCTCAAAGACAAAGTTGTGGAGATGATTTTCCGAAGATGGGGCCAGCCTTGCTGCGACCTGTTTGCATCCCCTATGAATGCCAAATGCAGAAGCTACTTTGCCCTGAATCCTCCTACGGGGGACAGCCCAAGAGACTCGCTCGTACACGATTGGCCCCCAAGACTCCTGTTATGCTTCCCACCTATACCCCTGATTCCGAAATTTTTGCAGAAAGCCAAAAGCCTGGGAAGGATGGTAATCTTAATAGCCCCTTTTTGGCCTTGTCAGATTTGGTTCCCCTTCCTCCGACTCTATCAACTGGAGGAACCTTGGATTCTGCACCCAGTTCCAGACCTGCTGACACACTCATTAGGGGCCCTCCATCCCTCCCTTCGTTCCCTCAGACTGACAGCTTGGCTGCTCCAATTCCCAACCTAGCCAGGTCACATGATTTTTCTTCTGAGGTGCAACACATTCTTGTATCTTCGCATAAGGCTTCCACCAGAAAGTTGTATGCTAGTAAATGGAAGCGATTTGCTTTTTTGGGCCTCCCAAAATAACATTGATCCTTATGTTGCCCCGATTGCTAGTATCCTGGAATTCCTGTCTAAGCTTTTTCATGAAGGTGCTGCAGTTGCCACTATTAGAGTTCAATTGGCTGCAATTTCTAATTTTTACCTCGTAGCTGAAGGTTCTAATTTGATGTCTCACAAATTATGTTGGGCCTTCCTGAAGGGTACCATTCATCTTAGGTTGCTTGTTAGGCAACCCTTTAGTCCCTGGAATCCAAATGTTGTGTTGTCACGTATTATTCTTCCCCCCCCTTTGAGCCTGCATCATCCTGCCAGTTGAAGTTTCTTTCTTGGAAAACTATTTTCTTGGTGGCCATTACCTCAGCACGTAGGGTGTCTGAGCATCAAACCCTTTCTATAAAACCCCCATATTTGGTGTTCCATCCAGACAGAGTATCACTGAGGACTAACCCTTCATTCCTGCCAAAGGTGTGTTTTGAAACTAACCTGAATCAAACTATCGAACTTCCAACCTTTTTCAATAATCATTCTAATAAGTTGCATAAACTTGATGTCCACAGACAATTGAGATTCTATTTGGACAGGACATAGGAACACAGAAGATCTGACCAACTCTTTGTATCTCATGCTGACACTAAGAAAGAATTACCAGTCTCTAAAGTTACCCTTTCCAAATGGTTAACGGACTGCATTAAATTTATATACTCCTCGGAAAACCAAATATTAGAGCATGGTGTGAAGGTGCACTCCACTAGGGCTGTTTCCACTTCTTCTGCTTATGCGTCTCGATTGCCTTTGGACACTATATGCAGCTGCCACTTTGTCTAAGCCGCATACCTTTATCACTCAATACAAAGTGGACAGGGCCTCCAGGGACAGGGCTTCCTTTGGTTCCACTGTCCTCAGGAATATACTCCCTTGAGCCACCAAGGATTAGGGTGCTTGGGACGTTACCCATGCATAAGAATGAACGGCGAGATTGAACAACTTCACATAAAGAAGTTATGTACTTACCATAACGTTCCATGTGAGTTGTTCATCTTGCCGTCATTCTTAAATTCCCACCCGCCTTCCCCCTCCAGGGTCTCGAAGAACGAGTAGACTTGAGGTCTGGTGGTCTTGTTCTGGGACTTCTTACGCCGGTTTGAGTATTTACTGAGTTATACCTGTTCATGCTGAATTTAGCAAACTAGATCTGAGGTAGGACAGAGAGCATCATGGGATAGGGACCTGGCCTCGAGCTACTCTGAGATCTTCAGCTAGTAATGCGGCTGACTCGGACCCATGTGTAAGAATGAAGGCAAGATGAACAACTCAATGGAACGTTATGGTAAGTGCTTAACTTCTTTTTATCCGCAGTTGTGTTTCAGAGAATAGGTCTTCCCTGAACCCCTTTGTATTCTCCAAGTATTTAGCAGCCTAACTCTTGTTAAGTGCTCTGCTGTGGCTAGTTATACTTTAGCTGACATTGTGTTAGTGACGAGAATGAGTAGGCTTTCTGTGAATCTCAAACTGACATTCTGATTTGTTCACCTAAAAAGGGTATTGTGTAGTCCTTCATTAGCTAAGGTCTTTAAAAGTTGTTGTAAGTAGGCTGCTACTTTTGGGGGGTTCCATCGTCTTTTTCATCCCTGTGCCAACAGACAGGGATGAAAGAAGACAGGGTTCCATAGTCTTCTTTCATCCCTGTCTTTTGTTACAGGGAGATTCAAAGATTTTTTACAAAAAGGGTGGGGGGGCAGATGGATTTGTTTTTGTTTTCCATCTCCTCCCTTCCTTCCACCCTTGGCATCATGCCTATGCCCCAATTCTAGGCTTTATATACATCTATGACAACAGTTTATATCAGACAATTGGATTCTGACTTTTCTTAAATGCCTACTGGTCAGTTTGAAACAGGACTTGACAGACCCCCTGCAGAGGCTGTTTGGTATCAGCATCCAAACGGATTTTGTGATGGATGAATGTAGGACAGCAACAATCGTCCCCTTGCATATGGGTGAGGTGTCAACTGATCTGGGTGTAGACCCATAAGCCTGAGCAGCCTGATCTGTAAGTCTTTGGAAAGGGTTTTTATGGAATTAGTAAGTAGGTAACTTTCAGACTCTCAACCCAAGCCATTTTGGATTCATCAAGATCAGATCCTGCCTACTGAACTTGGTTGGCTTCTTCAAAAAGATTATTGAAGCAATGGAAGAAGGCAGATGTGTTAATGCGACATATCTGGACTTTGCAAATGCATTCAACACCTTCTCACTGTGTGGTATTTTAGATGAATTTTCCCAGATTAATGAAAGTCCCTGTGAAACTCATTGCATAGTAAATTGGCTCACAAAAATAACACCAGAAATAAGAGAGGGTGGCTATAACTCCTAAAAAAAAAAAACTGTCACCAGTGGTGTACCCCAGGATTTGGTACTTGGGCCACTTCTCTTAGGCATTTAATTCTTGGAGGCCCAAGTAAATGTTAAGGGTTTATGGCTGACCAGGTTTGCAGAAAACTGTATCGTAAACTTATCACAGGACACCAAAATCCTCTGAGAGGCCTTTCCCAAACAAATAGTGTCAAAACCATTGACTAAAATTAAGAAATGTATAATCATATCCTTCAGCAAGCATGACTTCCCTTGCAGCTGTCACATTGACAGCACAGCCCTGAAAGTTGATCCCGTAGTCTGGGGTCTTGGAACCTGTGTCGACAATGAACTTTCCTGTGATCACCATGTTTCCACCATTGTAAGGAAGTTTTTTTTTTTTTTATCACACAACATATATGGAAAGGTATGGCATCCAGATACAGGGATGTAATCATTGCGCTCTGTCATCAGACTGATCATTGAATGTATTTCTTCATTCAATTTGTTCCTCTCCAAATTCTCAACACAGCTGAAGTGATCACAATGCTTTCTCACTTAAAAAAAAAAAAAAATCAAAGGCCTAAATCACAAAAACTATGCAAACCATCTCATAGCCTTGTCTGTCTTCTCAGTATTGTACAGGCTACTAAAACACAATTTTTGCCTTTTGTGTAGAGCCTCAACCGATCATATACTGTCAGACCTTGTACAGTTTACAAGTGCAGTGCTTGTGTGAACACCTGCTCAAATGATCTCAGCCTGTTATGCAGCATAAATCAAATATGCTGGAGGGATAGGTATGTTTCACAGAGAATACCTCTTCTGTGGAACGGTCTTCCACTTAATATAAAAAAAAAGTTCTTCTGTTACTGTAGTGAAATGTAATTTGGATAAATGAATGGGAAGCCACAAATTCACCATTGGTTTACCACCCTTGTATCTCATGGGTAGCGGCAACAAGTAAATGTCCCATCAGTGGTCCATAAGGGCTAATAAACACTATCATGTGAATGAAAGGCTTTGCTTCTTAAGATCCTTGCAGATCAGTAGCCTAGTAAGTATCTGTGAACCTATGGTGAGTCAAGCCTACCTCATTTTCTGTAAGGATAGGGTTTCTTTGAGAACTAATCTTTCTTTTATGTCCAAAGTGGTTTCATAGTTTACTTTAATCCAGACTGTTAATCTGCCTGTATTTTCCTAGAACCTAAAAGCAAGGCAGAGAGAGAATATTACATACGCTGGATGTCCTCTGGACAGAACTAAATGAAGGTAAGAAAAAAAAGGACAATTTTGAGATGGTTGTCTCTTGCTGTTGCTTTCTGTTGTGCTCACTGTAACAGGCCACTTCCAGACAGATTTTAGGGTCCATTCTGCCAGGGCTTTCATCTGTGGCTTTTTGGAAAGGTGTATAATTGGAAATATTCTAAAGGCAGCACCTTGATCCTCTGTACATACATTGACAAACCATTACAAACTGGATTTCTCTTGCAGATTCAGAGCAGTCTTTGCAAGGACAGTTCTCTAGGGGCTCCTGGATGCTTGAATTCCTTTCTTCTCCTTTTATGTTAATAAGGTATGGTAATCTGCCCATATAGCTTAGGCTGTGTGTGTAAATCTAAATGCTGAACATAGTACATTTTTGCAAGTGTACATGCCATAGTAGTGGAGTTCTGATAGACCACTGTTTCAATAGCCATCCCCTCCCTCCAGCCCCATTTTATATATTATGTTTATTTATATATACGTGTGTATGTATACATTATACACAGTCAGTTGTATATACAGTTGCACTGTTTTTAATTGCTCCTTTCCTAGCCTTGTTCCTTTGCAGCTGTAGCCTGCCTTCTTGGGGCAGTAAATCTCTGAAGCTTTTGATGGGCAAACATATTTTTTGTATGACTGTTCTTGAGTCATTTGCAGTTCGGGTGCTTGGAAGGTTCCCTAAAGCTTTGAAATGTGGTTGGTGGCCATGTCCTAGGCAACGATATGACCAATATAACTTGGGCTACTGCTACAGTGATCTACTATAACATCTACTGTGACAGTACATTAACTTATGCAACTGTATTTTCTTTATCATGTGTGTGAGTTCTCTGGCTTTTCTTACTCTTCAGCCAAGGTTTATCTCTTGGCCATCTCTGCTTGTGTCCCCCTTTCTACCCATCCTCAAGACAAACCTTTTTTGAAAGGGGTTCTTCATATCCATTCATGTAGAAGATGGGTGACTCCTTGGAATCTCAATTTGGTTCTAGAGAAACTTGCACTTCATTTTGAACCACCTTGTCAAGCTGAAATGAATTTTTTCATTTGGAAAACAGTGGTACTCAGTTGTCTGATCTCTGCAAGATTATCTAAGTTTCAATCTGTTATTGTGAGTCAGCCATATCTCTTTTCCCTTATAGATAGACTGTTTCTGATAACAAATCTTTCATTAATGCCTAAAGTGGTTTGAGTTTACTGTGAGTCAAGCTGTTCATCTTCCTTTCCTTTTTCCATATCCAAAAATAAGGGGGAGAGGAGTTTGCATGCTCTGGATGTCCACAGATAAGTCAGATACTATTTGGACGGGACTAAAAGTCTGAATGGTTTGGATCAACTGCTTGTTTACTATGAAATATATAAAAAGAGGCATTCAGTGCCAAAACAGGCAACTTCCAAGTGGTTGTCACTTGCTGTTGTTTACTGTTAGTCTCACCATGACACATCACTTCCAGGGAAGCTCAAGGTTCATTCTGCCATGACTTTGGCTTCATCTGTGGCTTTTTGGAAAGGGGGGATTTGAGAAGTATTCTAGAGGCAGCAGCTTGGTCCTCTGTGCATACTTTTACAAAACATTATAAATTGCATTATTTTTCCAGTTAAGAGCAGGTTTTGCTAGGACTGTTCTCCAGGGACTGCTGGATTCAGACCATTCATCCTCCACCCTTCCTTTCTGATAATCTACCCATATAGCTTTTATGCTGCTACAAGAGTGATCTAATAATGAACATAGTACAGTTGTATAAATTAACTTAATCATAATAGCAGATGATCAAATAGATCACTGTGGCAGCAGGGACATCGTCCCTTCATCCACCTTTTCTGTGTTTTGTGTCATGGTGCGAATATTATTTATCTTGGTTCCTAGCATGTACATAAGAGACAGGACTCTAGCCTCCTTTCTCTGACGCAAGAAAGCTTTGAAGGTTTGGTGCCCTAATCACTAACTTAGTATTTGTGTCTCTTGCTCCATTAAGAGTTATGTGAAAGGTGCCCTGAAGCTTTGAATCCTTGGCAGGATATAACCTATACGGTCCTTAGCAGTAGGGCACTGTAGGTAAAGGTGGGGTCTGTGCAGCCTGAAATTGTTTACATAGCTAAGCTGTAAGTCCACTTTTTCTTAGTACAATGGTTAAAGAGGTTGAAACTATCAATTCAGATATATCATTATAGTAAGTACTTAACTTGCATTTATGTTTTGCATACTATCCCCCTACTTGTACTGCTTAAGGTGCATTTTACTAATGAAATGGCTACCTCCATAGTCATTTTTAAAAAAACACAAGTGAGAGTGGTGGTAACCATTTGAAATGTCAGGACCTGCTAGAGCAAATCATGAAATACTGAGAGTTACAGTGGGGATCGAACCGGGAATGACTGGTCGCAAAGCATATGCTCTAACCACTACACTATAGAGAACTGAAAATGATGTATGCAACTGTCACATGGTTGTTCTTGAATACATTTGAGAAACACTGTAAACTACACCTGGGTTCTATGTCAGAATCCTCTTTGAACCCTTTGGGCTCAGCCATTAGGAAGAGCTTTGAACTCTTTCCTGAAAGTTATGTAGGATAGACCCACTTCTTTCAGATAACAAAGTTATATATTTACCATAATAGTAATAATAATAATAAATCTGTAAGGGCAGAGCCATTCTTTATAGTGAACTGAATCATATTTCCTGCCTTGGCAAATATGGTGTTGCTGTCTGGTAGGTACGTATGCATTGTTTGCCTTGGTATGGCTAGCTCAGATTTGAAGAAGGTAAACTGTGTTATGCAATATACAATTAGGGAGGTACTAAGCAGTCTTTGAAGGTTTGGAGTGCTGAGCAGTCTTAATGTTAAGGAGTAAGGCCCATGTGTCCTAATTGAAATCACTGTTTCAGTATTCCTAATCAATGGCGTATCTGTGCTGATGTCTGTCCGGGCTACCAAAGCTCTACCTTCCCAGAATCGTAGGTCCAAAGTGTGTCCACAGCTCAAAAGTGTAGGTGTATAGAGGCAAACAGGAGAGCATAATTCCACAGACTATCTCCAAGCCAGCGGCCTGAAGACCCCTGATAGAGAGAGAGACTGGTCAGCTAGAATGGGCGAAGCATGAAGTGGCAAGGAAGCCCCCCTCATTTCTAGAATGCTGTCTACATGATAAGGACAGAGGGAGGAGAGAGAGAGAAAGGCAGTAAAAGTTAATGTAGAGGGGAAGGAAGGCATGAAATGAATACTGCAACAGAGATCAGTAGGGACACATACTGTTACAGTAAGTACTTACTCAACTGTACTATGTTGTGACTGAAATTACTTTTGCAGTATTCCTAATCAGTGAGTGATTCTCAGAGCTGAAGTGAACATAATGGTGGTAGTTGGTTAGCAAGCTGCAGAACTGTCAGAGACCCAAAAGGACTGACATAGGGAAGGCAGCTCTGGACTTTGAAAAGGCATCAATCTTGTAGTGTTTAGTAAAGGTGTGTACAGAAAAACAGGTAGGAGCTTCCAGTATAGCCCTGACATGCATGCCTTTGTAGAAGGAGGATTGAGGGTAAACGAGTAGAGATGGCTGACAGGTGGGCTTTGATGCAAGAGTAGGTTGGACCTGTATGTATGAGCTCACACAAATGTATTGATATGGAAGATACCTCTGATTTGTTGAGGTCCTGTCCATTCCTGTGGCACCAAAAGGAAAAACTGTTCCATTTAGCTATGTAGGATTTTCAAATGGTGAGTCTTCTGGCTTCTTGGAGAGCCTTAATTATGTCTTCAGTAAAGAACAAGGCTAAAACATGCAGATTTGGTGATTTAAAGAATGAATTGATAAAAGACAGACGTGTGTGGTATTAAAGATGATGCAACGAGAAAGATTTTGCTTCATGACAGTGATTTAACTTTGAATAAGACCATTGAGATTTGTCAGATATATGAGCTTGCAGAAAAGCACACAAATGTGCTTACAAATGAGAATAGCTTTAGAAGGCACAGTGACAAAGCTCATGTTGATAGTGTGCAGCACGTGGTTAAAAGAAACAGGTTGATCAGTTAGAAAGCTGTGTCCTACGATCATGTACTTTTTATGTTGATGGTATGTCATTGCTTTATGAAAAGGTCAATGCTGTAGATTTATGGGCAAAGAATGAAGTATTTTATACTGTTTGGATAAATGGAAACCCATAGAGCTGAAAGATGACACAGGTTCCAAGTGCAATTTTATGTCAACAGAAACATTTGCTGGAGTGTGTTATGGTGAAATGCTTGATTTGGCAAAGTGTGCAAAGCTTGTTGCTTATGGTGGTGAAGAAATTCATACTGAAAGCTCAGTAGTGCTTTCATGTTACTCTGTTGGGAGAAGTTATGAGTTATTCTTTTATGCAGTCAAAAGGCATGCACAGTCATTATTAGGGCTCAGAGACGGTTTGAAAATGGGACTACTTTCATTTAATAAGGAAGTCCATCAGGTTAGCTTGGAAGACCACTACTCTAATTTCGCCTAACATATTTTTCCTGCCTATGCTGATCTTTTCAAAGATGAAGTAGGCAAGCTTCCAGTTTTGTACTCCATGAAGTTAGACCTAGACTTCAGTCCAGATATCAGGCCAGCCTGGAAAGTTCCAATAGCTATGCAGGATAGTCAAAGCCGAATTAGATAAAATGGTGCGACAAGGTGTGATTTGCCTAGTAGATGAACTGACTGAATGGGTATCTTCCATGGTGGTGGCTCATAAGAACAGCTCATTTGACATCAGAATCTGTATTGATCCATAAGACTTGAACAAAACACTACAAAAACATCATCATCCGATGCACATGATCAAAGAAGTTGCAGCTCTGATGTCAAATGCCACTGTTTTTTGTCTTAGATGCAAAGAATTCATTTTGGCAAATTCAGCTTGACAAGAAATTGCTAAGTACTTTCGGTACTCCATTTGGAAGGTACAGATTTTTGAGAATGCCACTTGGAATGAATTCTACAAGTGAAGATTTTCAGTGTGCAATGGAGCAAATTTTTTCTGGGTATTCTTGTACTGTTGTAGTAGACTACATACTAGTAGGAGGTAATGGAGAAGCGTAGTATGAAGGAAACCTCAGAGAAGTTCTGGAAAGAGCACTTCAAGTGAACCTTAAACTCAAGCCACAGAAATGCAAATTCAAATTCAGGCTAAGAGAGGTTACTTATGTTGGTCATTTATTTACTAGTTCAGGCCTACAACGAGACCCTTCTAAGCAAACGGCCATTCTCGAGGTGCCAGCTCCAGACACTGTTCAAGCCCTACAACGTTTTCTTGGCATGGTTAACTATCTAGGCAAGTTCATTCCAGACGTTTGCCGACTTTCAGCACCACTTAGAGAGCTGACATGTAAAGATGTATTCTAGTCTTGGTTAGAACAGCACCAAAGAGCATTTGATATCCTGAAAAAGAGAATTGGTAGTACACCAACTCTCAGATACTATGATGTTCACAAACCAATTACTCTTTCATGTGATGCTTCGAAATTTGGTCTAGGTGCAGTCATTCTACAGGAGGGTCAACTTGTTGCTTATGCATCGAGAACTCTTACGCAAACTGAAATGCAGTATGCACAGATCGAGAAAGAGCTTTTGGCAATTGTGTTTGCATGTTCAAAGTTCTATGATTATGTTTATTGTAGACCTATCCAGATTGAAACAGACCACCAACTCTAGTTAGTATTTTGAGAAAGCCTGTGCATACAGTCCCTGCCAGATTGCAACATATGATGTTGAGATTGCAAAAGTATAATTTCACTCTTGTCTACAAGAAAGGCCAATTTCTTTATCTTGCTGATACATTGTCCAGATCGTCCAGAAACAGCACTGAACAGCATGAGAATGAGAACCTTGATTTTCAAGTCATGGAAGTGAGAAATTTTTTCTTCCACACATCTTGATGAGCTGAGAAATCACACAGCCAGTTTTACAGAGGCTCAACCACTTTATCAGTCAAGGATGGCCATCAAAGCAATCTAGTTTACCTCAAGAAGTGCAACCTTATTTTCCATACAGAGATGAGATTTTGTCCGACAATGGTATCATTATGAAAGATCTGAAAGTAATTGTTCCAAAGTCCTTGCAACATGAGTATATTGCTATCTTGCATCGTGGTCACCCAGAAGCTGACTCTACCAAAAGAAGGGCGAGAAGAGTAGTATTTTGGCCTTCTATGTCACAAGACATTGAGATAGTACTTTTATCTTGTTCTGTGTGTAATAGTACAAAGTCACATCAACAGAAGGAACCACTTCATCTAAACCAGATTCCTGAACTACCTTGGTCGACAGCAGCTAGTGACATTTTTGAATGGAGTGGTCAGCATTATTTGGTGTTAGTAGACTCTTATTCTAATTGGTTTGAGATTGACCTACTTCCTAATCTAGCATCCTGTACTGTCATTACTTAGATGAAGCATCATTTTGCAGTCCATGATAGTCCACACAAAGTTATTCTGACAATGGCATGCAGTTTACAAGCCAACAGTTCAAAAGATTTGCTGAAAAGTGGGACTTTACTCATGTTGCAAGTAGCCCAGAGTATCCACAGTCATATACTTTGGCAGAACATGCAGTTCTGCTATGCAAAACAGTTACTAAAGAAATCAAAACAAGACAATAGTGATGTTTTCCTGAATCTGTTGAATCTCAGAAATGTTCCTCATGATAAGCATCTTGGTTCACCTGCCCAGAAACTTCTGTTGAGACAAACCACAACCACGTTACCAATCAGTAGTCAATTGTTGGTTCCATGTGTCAAGAACAACAGGTCTGTGAAAACTAATCTATTGAAGAAGTGATTAACCCTGAAACCCTACTACGATAAGACCAGCAAACCACTCAATCCATTATGAGAAGAGAAGTGGGAAGGATGCATACTTCTAAAGGTTATGATCGGATTGGAGTCGTGAAGAATATTTGCTCAGAGCCGAGATCGTACATTGTGGAATCACAAGAAGAGTTTAGACGGAATCAGAAACATTTGATGCTGGTGTACAAGCCTATACCACAGCACATAGCCTGTGAGATAGACTATTTATCTCAGAGTGAGTTGTCCAGTGTTGCAGTTCCAGAGACCATTCTTGTTCCTGTGATGAATCCAGAAGTTCCTGATACAAGTTGTTCACTGAAGACTTTCCCTGTTGCTAAACCTAGTCCAGATTGTTCTGTTACGAGATCCGGTCGCATCTCCAGACCATGTTATACATACACGGAAACTTGGACATGAACATTGTGTTTGATTTTAATGTCTATAGTAATGCATATCTAACTCCAATGTTTTCTACTAAGGGCTGTCTTTTTAAGAGGGAGGATGTAGATCAGTGTGTGTGCATGTACCTTTAAGAAGCTATCTAAGGGCTTGCACTAGTGTATAAATACTGAACACGTGTGAGCCTGACTGACATTTTGTAGTAAGCTGTTGAGATCTGTAAGCGTGTGTGTGTGTGTAAGGTTTGTCTGTTAGTTTGTTTATATTTTATGATGCTGCCATCCATCCTGATGTTTCCTTGTAATAAGACTTCTAAATGAACTACCCCACCTGCTTGTCATCTATGTTAGAGAGGGAGGGACGCGCGGCACCTTGGGAAGACCGGTAGTAGAGGGAAGGCGGAGAGGAGGCTCCTTGTCCACTGAAAGGTCAAAGCATCTGTCAGGTTAAGAGGTATGGGGCCCTGGTACAAAAGAGGGGAAGCTGTTGGGTCAAAGATTTCTTCTGTAAAAAGAGGTGGTTTTGGTTGAATAATTCCTCTGGTACCTAGGTACAGAGGTTAGTAGGTGTATGTAGTCCTTCATGTTTTTTCCTGTTCTTGTAGGGTTTTGAAAAGATTAGCTGCTTGAGGACCAAACTGGAGGTTGTTGTCTAAAGGGGATTCTATAATATGTGCTTTAAAGTCTTTGGATATGGGTTGGTTGTGCAACCATGCATACCTGTGGGTGGCAGAGTCATTAGCAGCTGCTCTGGCCAAGGCCTGTACTGCATCATAACTACATTTAATACTGTGTCAGGCTACCTTTGTAGCCTGTTTAAGTAAGGACATTTGTTGTTTAGAATTTATTCCTTGTGAATCCACCAGTACCTGTTTTAAGGAAATAAGGATGGATATCAGATATTTGGTCATTTGTGTTTGGTAATTAATCACTCCGGATGACAAAGTAGGTGGGTATAAACCTTTTTACCCTACCTTATCTATATCCCAGCTAACTTTGTTTGAAGGGAGAGTATTGGCGTTAGGAGGATGCTTAGAAGGTTTATCTGGAGAGAGACACTTTAAAATGGTAAAGGAAGGTTCCCCAATGGTGCAGTTATCTGTTTACTCAAAGCAACAGGTCACAATGACCAAATGGCAGTCAGATCGACACATACATGTTCTGCGTTCAGGCTGGTGGCAAGATAGTGCAGAGGGGTCTGCCACAGGATTTTTAAACAAGAACTTAAGATCACTGAGGATTTTATTAAATCTAAACCAAAAAAGGTGTACAGCAAAGGAAGCATCACCCTCTCTTGTAATTAAGTGCTTTTGCCTTTATTTTACAAATGACTTCAGAACAAACCTCTTCTTCTACCCACAGAAAACTTCTTTAAGTACCCTTCCATTCTGATATTAACCAGTCAAATCATTGGTTCATACTTAACTTTAAAAGACACTTAATATTTAAACTTTTATTTCAGTCCAGGTGCTTCATTAGCTTTCAGCTTAATCAGCCATATCAATTCTTTAACTCTAAAAGAGAGTTAATAACTAAGAATAAGGCACTGGAATGTTCACCAGATTAAAAATCTGAATACAGGCAGTGAGAACACAAACAGAACAACAGGCTTCAAAGAGACCATATAGAGCCAGTGTACTTATTGGCTTCAAGTACCAGCTGCCAGTACAACTCTCTGTATTCTAAATGTGTCTCCCAAGGACCTCCAATAGGGTCAATAGGCAACGTCTCAATTACAAAAAAATAATATTCAGCTCCTATGCAATTTCAGTGTGTGTTTGTATAAGGCATTATTATTGCTCATCTTCCTTGTCATATCTGTGTTCATACATTCTCAACTTTAGATCTGAAGTAATTTACTTAATTTGATCTTCAACCTGTGAGTCCTTGGATCCATATCGGATCCGACATGGCCGTATTTTCCAGCTACGGCTCCGAGCACCATGCTCCTCCCCTACCCATAATACCTCAGTCTCCCTTCTCCCTTCAGATCTCGTTTGCCGCCATAGCGATAGCAACGTGGTCCGAGCTACAGAGTTTGTTGTTGGGTAAACTGTCAGAAAATGTTTTTAATTTCTTCCTTTCGTACCTTTCCTGTACATTCTCCAGTTTCTTTGTAGCTGATCTTCCTTTCGTAGGCTTTTCTCTTCCTCCCTGTTTTCTTTAGAGTGTGTGTGTGTGTTGACTTAGATCCTGTGTTTTGGCATGGCAGACACCCCAAAACCCGGATTTAAGAGATGCACAGAGTATGACCATAAGCTTTCCCCAGTGGATGGTCACACTGTGTGTGTGGTTTGTTTGGGAATGGCTCACCTCCAGTCCCCCTGTCCTATTTGCACTGGGTTTAACCCAGAGCTCTTAAGGACAGGCAGGACAAGCTAATTGTGAAGGGCCTTTTGCCCTCCACAGCTGAGACGGACATCCCTCCTTCTCCGACCAAATCAGCAATGGCTGCTGCTGCTTCTTCTTTCCCTTCCTTGGCCTCAGGGACTCACCCTCCTGCCAAGAGGTCCGGGGAGGGGATAATAAGGTCAAGTAAGACCAGCCTCATAAGTGCTCCCTTGAGAGCTTGTCTGAGGCTGGTCCTCCGATGAAGACCAAGCCTGTTTCCAGGCCTGCTTCACCTGGGCTCCAGTGCCCGAGGGTTTCCTCCAAGCCTGAGGTCCCGATCAGCCGGTCGCCTCGTAGGCCTTCTCCTCACTGGCTATCTCCTCCCGCTCCACCCGGAGCCTTTCCAAAGCGGATTTGGACAAGATAATGCAGAGATTTATCCGCACTCAAATTCAGGTGGGGGTCTTGCCAGGGCCTTCTCCCACTAGTTTTCAGACCTATTATTCCTTCTCCGATCCGACCCACTGTTTCAGAGCTGTTAGATCCAAGGATCTTCGGAGTCGAGGGGTCTGCGCTGATGGCACCCTGTACCTCAACACCAGCCAGTGCCCTGAGCATGTCTGATCCGACAGGGTTGGTTCTGAGCTCTCGGAGACGTAGCCTTGGGGTCGGATCTGAGGGAGTGCTCTCTGCTCCAGCCTTGTTGGAGAAGAGCATTCCCCTCGACATCTCGGCTCCGACTCCCCGGTTGGATCAGATCTCTGCTAGTTCAGCCCAGGAGGTCCATTCCCCCTCTGCATTCGACGTGGTGGAGAGGATTCTCACAGGATTGAGGCCTCTGACTATCTTGTCTTCTTACTCTGCACAGACCCCCCCTGGCCTTGAGTGCAGGTCTGTCCATCTTGCCCTCTCATGGACAGCCCACAGCCATATTGCCCCAGGATGTTCCATTCCTGGAACAACCCACTTGCAAGGTCTTCCCAGAGAGTCCCCTGAGGAGCTCCCCCGCAAACACACACATGCAAAAGTTGGCACTTGGACTCTCCTCCAGAGTCCCTCACAGAGGACACAGACTTGGATGAAGGGGAAGGTTCACCAAGATCACCCCCCGAGGATGTCTCATTTGGAGACATCATGGAGATCCTCCACCAAAGGGGGGGGGGTCTGCCCCCAAACTGACCTCCAACGAGTCCGTGTTCCTGGAGGCTTTCGGCTTGGGCCCATCTACCTCTTGGGTGTCCCCTCCTGCTAATCCACTCGTTGATCTAATAACATCTAGGGCATGGAAGGAGCCGGACACCGTAGAGCCCATACCCAAACACCCGGATGAGGTATTGAGTCCCCTGTGGATAGACTTCATTGGCATAAGGGGTCCCCTGTAGATGCGATGATGGTGGTAGCTGCCACCAAGAAGGAACTCGCCCAGGAGAGTTCCACTGTCCATCCTCCTGACCGAGAGTCGAGGACGCTGGACCATTTTGGGAAGTGGGTCTATGCTTCAGCTACTTTCTGCTTGTGGGCACTGTACTATATGGCACACGTTATTCGACTTCAGAGAGACCTGGTTAAGGAAGTTGCAGAGTCGACCCTGTGGTCCATGTCGGCGGTGGACAGGATGAAGTTTGCACGAATGGCCACCCTCAATTCTGTTGCCAACACATCCATGCATTTGCTCTCCCATGCCACGGAGGGAGCCGCATGGGTGGCGGGGTCAGGCATTGCCTTTCTTCCTCACACCTGGCTCTGCTTATGCCAGTTCTCAGAGCCATTCAAGGCGTCTTTCACCAATGATGGTTCTTCCCTCTTTGGGAAGACAGTCAGAGAGACTTTAGTCCAGAGGGAGAAGGAAGGAAGACATTGTCTGCCGTCGGAGTCCGCTTCTCTCCACCTCAAAGGTCCTTTTCCAGGAACCAGCGAGGTCAAAAGATGTGGTTCCGCAAATCTCAGGCGTTTTCCCGGGATGCTCAGGACTCGCCTTCCCCTAGAGGCAGAGGGGGATGTGATAGATGCCGCCCTAGAGGCAGAGGGGGTCCTAGGAATTCTGGGTCCCAATAATCGTTCTGGGACAGACCTGGACATCAATCCTGAGGGATTGCCCGGCTGTCCATCTCTGGAGGCAGTCGGGGGTTGTCTGTCGCTCCACCCACTAACATGGGAGTCCATCACAACAGATCAGTAGGTGTTGTAAGTCATATTCAGAGGCTATTTTGTCCCTTTCAAGGACTCACCCCCCTCCTAACAAAACCCTCCCGGACGTTCCACCCACACAGCGGGAGGAACCAGCAGTGCAGATACAATCACTGCTAAGAAAACGAGTCATCCAACCAGTCCCCAAGACCAATTTGGATCCGGGGTGTACTCCAGGTTCTTTTTAGTGCCCAAAAAGACAGGGGACCTCAGACCAATTTTATATCTGTCTCAGTTGAACCTGTCAGTAACAAAGCAGAATTTTGGATGGTCACGATCCAATCCATCCTGCCCTTTCTGCAGGAAAAACACTGGATCTCCAGGATGTGTACTATCACAGTTGAACCTGTCCGTAACCAAGACAAAATTCTGGATGGTCACAATCCAATCCATCCTGCCCTTTCTGCAGGAAAAAGACTGGATCTCCTCACAAAATGCACAAGCGCTCCCAGAGGTTCCTCCACTTCTGGCTGGGAGCCAATCATTACCAATTTGGAGCCCTCCCCTTCGGTCTCACCACAGCGCCCCAGGTGTTCAAAGTTATGGCAGTGGTAGCCGCTCACCTGAGGTTTCAGGGCATTCAGGTTTTTCCATACCTTGACAATTGGCTCTTTACCACCCCTTCAGAGCATCTACGATGTCAAGCCAGGGACTCTTTCCTTCTGTTAGCTGACAACTTATGCATTACTATCATTCGGAACAAGTCGGTTATTCACCCTATCCGGGTTTTAGAGTTCACTGGGGCATGGCTGGACACAATACAATCAAAGGTGTTCCTCACCTAAGACAGGATACGCACCTTGAGGATTCACGTGTTACATATTCTACAGACCCATTCAGCCACAGCCAAAGCATTCTATGGCAGCCACAATAAATCTTCTCCTCATGGCATGCCTCCACATGAGGGTTCTACAGTGGACTTTAGTGGTACAGTGGTCTCTGTTAGACCTCCATTTGGCCTTTCCAGTGAGGATCTCGAAGGCGTGCAAAGTGAGGATCAAAGGCGTGCAGAAGCTCCCTTTGGTGGTGGATTCAGTCCCCAGATCTCCATGAAGGACGTCCCTTTCAACCTCCTCCACCCCAAGCCACAGTGGCCACGGACGCCTCGCTGCTCAGTTGGGTGGGGGACATTGCTCAGGAAAGACAGTCCAAGGCACGTGGTCCCCTCACAAGATCTATTTGCACATCAACATCCTAGAGATGAGAGTGGTTCTTCTCATGTTGCAAGCCCTACATGCTCATCTTCCTCTGGGAATGATTGCAATTCAGACAGACAACGTGTCAGTAGTCTGCTATATCAACAAACAGGGGGGAGCCAAATTTTGCCCATTATGCTGAGAGGCTATGAGAGTGTGGGAATGGGCGATCTCCACCGGCCATTTTCTGGTGGCAACGCACATCCCGGGACGGTCCAACATCTTAGTGGACAGGCTCAGCAGATCCATCCTGATGCCCTATGAGTGTTCTCTGAAACCTTTAGTAGTGGAACAGATCTTCCTAAAGTGAGGTCACCCTTGCTGCGATCTCTTCGCATCTCCTTCTAATGCGAAATGCAGCAAGTTCTTTGCTCTGAACTCCCAGCCCAGGGAAGAACCCAGAGATGCTCTGATTCATGCTTGGCCTACCGAGCTTCTTTATGCATATCCTCCTTTTCCCCTCATGTTGAAGTTTCTGCAGAAAGCTCGAAGGCTGGGGAGCACTGTGATCCTCATCGCCTCATTCTGGCCTCGACAGGTTTGGTTTCCCTTACTCCAGTCTCATCTAGTTGTCCCTCCATGGACTTTGGATCTGGTCCCAGATCTGCTCTCACATCCCTCGGGGATCCCTCATCAAGACCTGGACAGTCTGAAGCTCACAGCTTGGCTGCTCCAGTTCCCATGATTCTTAGGATTCCCGGTTTGTCTTCTCTGGTTAAATCCATTCTGGGGGCGGCTCACAAGTCGTCGACTAGGAAACTCTGTCGCAGTAAATGGAAACGTTTTTCGATGTGGGCCGTTCAGAGGTCTTTGGATCCTTTCATTGCACCACTTCCAGCGGTTCTAGAATCTTTAGCTAGCATTTTTCATCAAGGCACTAGTTCTTCTGTGGTGAAAGTCCAACTAGCCGCAATTTCTAATTTTCATGATGGGGTGGATATGTCTTCTTTAGTTTCTTCGAAAGTTTGTAAGACCTTTTTCAAAGGTGTCTTCCTCCTCAGACCTCCGGTCAAGGATCTCGTCCCTCCGTGGGACCTCACTTTGTTTTTGCAAGCATTGGTTTGCCCTCCCTTTGAACCTGCAGCCTCTGTGGATCTGCAATTTCTGTCCTGAAAAGCTGCTTTTCTGGTTGCCATTACATCTGCTAGAAGGGTGTCTGAACTCCAAGCTCTTTCTATCAAAGTCCCTTATATGATCTTCCACAAAGATAGAGTCTCGCTATGTACTAATCCATCTTTTCTTCCCAAGGTAGCCTCGGAGGCTAATATCAATCAGACTATCAATTTGCCAGTATTTTTTCTGAACTATCAGCACAAAGGAGAACACAAATTACATTGTTTAGATGTTTGTAGACAATTGAGATTTTATTTACACAGGACTAAATCTTTACACAAGTCTGATCAACTTTTTGTGTCCTACGCCAAGCCCTTTTTAGGCAAACCTGTTTCAAAAGTGACTATTGTTCTCTGGATTTCTCTATGCATTGCCCGGGCTTATTCAGATAGAGGTTTGTCCCTTTCAGGAAAAGTGAAGGCTCATTTGACCCAATCCATGGCTACGTCTGCGGCCTTTTGGTCTAGGGTCTCCTTGGATGATATTTGTTCAGCTGCCAGTTGGGCCTCATCTCACACCTGTATTTCTCATTATAAGCTGGATTTTGTTTCTAGAAGTAGAGCATCCTTTGGCTCTGTGGTGCTCCGGAATATCCTTCCATGAGGGCCTCCCAAGGATTAGGTAGCTGGGGACTTTGTCCCACAGGTTGAAGATCAAATGAAGTAAACTACTTCAGATAAAGAAGTTATGTACTCACCGTAACGTTCCATCTGAGTAGTTCTGTTTCATTTGTCTTCAACCGTTCCCCCCCCCCTTCCCCCTGACCTTATCCTTCAGGATACTATATGTGTCTTGTTCTGGTCCCTTTCTGTCAGGATCTTTGCTTATACTGGGAGTTAAGGGATCTTGTAGTTAGTTTTCTTGGAGGTACGTCCTTGTGTGGTTGGGTAATGGTTATATGTTGGGCAGCAAACTCAATCTGAAGGGATACTGGGGGCATTATGGGTAGGGGGAGGAGCATGGAGCTCAGAGATGTAGCTGGAAAATGCAGCCGTGTCACATCCAATATGGGTCCGAGGACCCACAGGTTGAAGACAAATAAAGTAGAACTACTCAGATAGAACATTATGGTGAGTACATAACTTCTTTTTTTCATTTGATTTTGCCTATATAAAATGCATCGCATTTGTCACACAAAGCTAAGTAAATAATACCTTTTGTGTTGCAATTGTCAAAACCTATAATCTTGATAAACCTGTTTCTAACCTTCAAGTAATGTGTGTCACCAACTTTAACATAAGGGCATTGAGCACAGCTGCCACATTTGTAAATACCCTTCTTGCCAGAATTGTAGCTATTGGTCTTAGAAGCACCATTTTCAAAAATATTCTTGATACTACTGCCCTTTTTGTAAATACATTAAATTGTTTGTCAAAAATGTGCTGCAGATCTGATGTACTAGCAAATCTGCTTCATTCATCTTCTGTGATATTTCTGGCTACTCCGGCTTCCCCATCATAAGTAATAACCAGGGCACTATTGTACACATTATCTACCTTACTTCTGTTTTTTTGAGAATTGCTAGGGCCATGACTATCACTACCAAAAATGGGGGCAAACCTAGTTTTTCTTGCTTCAAGTACTTCACAATACACTTCTGTAAGAAGCTTTTCAGGGTGCCCCCTAGCCCTAAACAGGTCCGTGAGAAAACCACTTTCGCTGACAAAGTGTTTATCATCTGATGTCATCCTACTTATATGCACAAACTGGCCCTTCATAACCGCCCCCCCCCCCCCTCTTCTGATAGTATGGATGTGCACTGGTGTAGTGCAAATAGGAGTTTGAAAAGGTCGCCTTCCTGTGTACCCTGGTTTTGAAATTCCCATTGTTTTTGCTGATACAAATATCCAAATATTTCATTTCATCATAATTCATTTCATATGTAAACCTTAAAAATTCAGTGGTATTTGATAAATAGTTAAAACATTCTAAAAACTTATTTTCAGATTCTGTCCAGAATAAACATGTGTCGTCCAAAAAACGAGCATAAAAATTCCAACAATTCTTATAACCACAGTTAAATACAAATTTCTTTTCCCAGTAGGATAGCATAATATTGGCATAAATGGGGGCACAATGGGCCCCCATGGCAATACCTCTTAACTGCTTAAAATACTCGCCTTCGAAAAATATAAAATTGGTCTTTAAAATCACATCCATTAAAATTAAGCAAGCACGACAGTCATTGTAACTTATATCAGTACAATCACTTAAAACCTCTTTCACCCATTCCAATCCTACATCATGAGGAATGGAAGAAAATAGGTCGATCACATCCACTGAAATAAATGTCAAATTATCCAAATAAAGACCAGTGTGCAACTTGTTCAAAAGATCCCATGAGTCTTTAAGCACATTTCTTCCCCACATGGATAATTTTTTGAGCTTAGAATCAACAAATTTGGCTAAAGGGGCAGTCACGGAACCATCAGTTGAAACTATTGGCCTTAAAGGTGGGTTGTTTATGTCCTTATGGACTTTCCGGATACCAAATATAGATGGAACCTTGGGTTTTTCAACATGAAAAAAATTGTAAGTACCACTGTCAATGAGTCCTTCAATAAGAAATGTGTATTTAACTGTGATTTTAGGAATAATTGGAATTTTTATTCTCATGTTTTGGATGACTTTTTATTCTGGACAGAATCTGAAAATAAGTTTTTAGAATTTTTTTAACTGTTTATCAAATACCACTGAATTTTTAAGGTTTACATATGAAATGAATTATGATGAGATGAAATGTTTGGATATTTGTATCAGCAAAAACAATGAGAATTTCAAAACCAGGGTACACAGGAAGGCGACCTTTTCAAACTCCTATTTGCACTACACCAGTGCACATCCATACTATCAGAAGAGGGGGGTTGTAAAGTGCCAGTTAGTGCGTATAAGTAGGATGACATCAGATGATAAAGACTTTGTCAATGAAAGTAGTTTTCTCACAGACCTGTTTAGGGCAAGGGGGTATCCTGAAAAGCTTCTTACAGAATTGTATTGTGAAGTACTTGAAAAACTAGGTTTGCCCCCATTTTTGGTAGTGATCGCTATGACCCTAGTAATTGTCAAAAAACTGGAAGTAAGATAGATAATGTGTACAATAGTGTTCTGGTTATTACTTATGATGGGGAAGCCGGAGCAGCCAGAGATATCATAGAAGATGAATGGAGCAGATTTGCTAGTACATCAGATCTGCAGCACATTTTTTATCAAACCATTTAAAATGTATTTACAGAAAGGGCCATAGTATCAAGAATATTTTGGAAAATGGTGCTTCTAAGACCAATAGTTGCAATTCTGGCAAGAGGAGTACTTGCAAATGTGGCAGCTGTGCTCAATGCCCTTATGTTAAAGTTGGCGACACACATTACTTGAAGGTTAGAAACAGGTTTATCAAGACTATAGGTTTTGCCAGTTGCAACACAAATGGTATTATTTACTTAGCTTTGTGTGACAAATGTGCCATCATGCCTAACGAGAGTTACCCAGATCTAATTTACCGCTTGAAGCTTCAAGATTGCTGGAGACTGGCTCAGGCTGTTTTCGATTTTTTTTCTTCTATTTTTTGCTTAAATATTGTAAAATATTTACAGGGAAGACATTACTGTAGATTAGTAGTAGTTAGTGTTTATTCTTAGGATTCTACCTATCTCTGTTTGGTGGCAGTTATTCAGGCCGTCGTTTTTCCTTCAGGCCTACCTCCCACTTACAAATCCATTTTTGGTTAGAGGATTCACCCTTTGCTTTCGTCCCGTTTCAGTTAGAGGGTTTCCCCTTATTTCCTCCTGCTCCCCTTTTCAGCTTAAGGAGTTAGCCATTTAAGTTAGAGGCTCTCCTTGGTTGGGGGAGTTGTCGTTTAACTTAGAGGCTCTCCTCCTTCCGTTACCTTCTGTTAAAAAAAAAAAAAAAAAAAAAGAATTTAGGTATAGTGCTATTGTTGTTTTTTGTTGTATGCAAAATCTAAAGGTAATGCTACTCAATGCTAGAAGTCTAAACCGCAAAATGCATTCTCTCGAGGCACTCCTAAAAATGGAGAACATCGATATCTGTGCAGTAACTGAGACCTGGTTCAAGGCTCCAGAAAGCACCCCTGCAATACCAGGCTACAACTCTTACCACACTTTTCGGCCACCAAGCCAGGACCGAAACACTAAAGGTGGAGGAGTGTCAATATTCACCAAGGATATTCACACCACCAGGCTAGTTGCCCAACACAATGCGTCTGAAATTCTCCAGGTGCAACTAACACTAGGTAAGACTGCAATCCAAATTGTAGCTTGCTACAGATCCCCCACCATACCCCAAGATTCTCACTACACCTTTCTAAACATACTGGAAAATATTAAGATAGAACCAAACACCCTAATACTGGGTGATTTTAACTACCCTACCATTAACTGGGAAAACTACTCATGTACCAACACCTTTGCCCAACGGTTCTTGGAATTCATAAATTCCAACGCCCTGGATCAACTAATCCATAGTCCCACCAGGGGCTCCAATATCCTAGACCCGGTCATTACCAACATGGGAAATCAATGCTCCACACCTGTGGTCACCCCCTCGTTAGTCAGGTCTGACCATAAGTTAATCACCCTTAACATCCACATCCCACCCCCACCCCCCAGTAAGGAAACCTCCATAAAAAACTTCTCCAAAGCCAACTTCATGCTACTCAAGTCAGAAGTGACAAACTTCATGACACCCATGCAGACGGGAAATTAATGTTCAACTGCTGAATCCTACACTAAGGCACTGTATGAGCACATCCATTCATGCATGAATCGTGCCATCCCAAATAGAACCAAGATGCTCTCATCCAAAAAAGGAAGCCAATCTGGTGGTCCCCTGCAATAAACAAACTTTACAACAAAAGGAAAAAACTGTTGCAGAAAAGAGGAAAATCCCAGGATGCAAAAAACTCCCTTACCAGCCTCAGTAAGAAACTGAGATTCCTCATAAAATCCTCTAAAGCTAGTTACAAAAATAAAATTTCCAAAACAACCACAAGGCATTCTATAACTATGTCAAGAATCTAAATGGCAATGCCCAGATCTGCTCTGAGCTAAAACAGAATGGCATTAAATATACTGATCCCAAGGATATTGCCAATATCCTGGCAGATCGATTCAGTGCCAACTTCACCCCCCTCTCACCCCCTAAATGGCCCATCTCAATACCGGAAGATTGCCAAATTCTGGTAATAACGGCCACACAGGTAAAAAACGCACTCTCCAAAGCTAAGAATACAGCATCCATGAGACCAGATGACATCCCGGGCTATGTACTACATGAACTGCAATATGAACTGGCACTTCACCTAAGTGTCATGTTTAATCATAGCCTCACCTCAGGTTTCGTGCCCACTGAGTGGCACAGAACTACAGTTATCCCACTCCACAAGGGGGATCCACCTTGGATCCCGGAAACTACCGTCCCATCAGTCTGACAAGCCTTATCTGCAAGACCATGGAGCGTATTATCATGGAACCTATAAACAAAGACATTGGCAACCTTCAAACACTGGACCCCACCCAGTTTGGGTTTGTGAAGGGCCAATATTGTCTCCTGAAACTGATTGACTTCTTTGAATCAGTCTCCAGAGCCATGGACAAGGGTAAGGTGGTCCACACAGCCTATCTAGACCTTGCCAAGGCCTTTGACACTATCTCCCACTCTGGAATCATAGATAAACTTACTAAGCTAGGCATTAATTCCTACGTCACCCAATGGGTTGCTAACTGGCTTACTGATAGAACCCGCACTGTAAAATTAGCGGACTCCAAATCCAGCTCCAGACAAGTGACAAGTGGAGTACCTCAGGGTTCAGTCCTGGGACCGCTCTTGTTTGGCATCTACTTCTGTGAAGTACATACCAACACTAAGGGACTCTGGCTAACAAAGTTCGCAGATGACTGCAAACTGGGAGCCATTATTGAATCCCCAAATGATGTGGATACTCTACAAAAGGGCCTTACAGAAACAGATGCTTGGTGCCAGAGCCATGGGCTCAAGCTCAATGCCAAGAAATGTATAGTTATCCCCTTTGGGAAAAAACATGTACCCGTGAATTACCATATAGGTGGCAGTACACTAAACACCAAAAGTGTGATAAGAGACTTAGGGACACAGGTGGACAGTGGTCTCACCTTCGATAACCACATCGCCACAACAGTCAGGAAATCCTTCTATGTGGCACACCTCATCACTAAGGGCTTTTCATCCAGAAAAATGGAGGTCATTGTCCCACTGTACTCATCCCTCATTAGACCTATTATAGACTACAACTCCCCGTTTGATATGTACCTCTCAAGACATCTGCAACAACTGGAAAGACTGCAGAAATACCTCACTAAAAGAATCACAGGCCTAAAGCAGATGCCCTACGCTGACCGCCTTAAAAAACTCCAGCTATACTCTGTCGCATATCATCTACTCAGAGGCGATCTCTGCTTAACATACAAGGCCATGTCAAACCCAGAGCTGTTGGACATGCTACACTTAAAGAAATTCCAATCCCTCAGAGCCACACGCTCCAGGGATCTAAACCTTGTCATCAAAATAAACAAAACATGCTGGAGGGATAGGTTTCTGACCCAGAGACTCCCCAGACTCTGGAATAGATTGCTCATACATGTCAAGCAGAGTGCCTCTTTGGCCCTCTTCAAAAGGAACCTTGACGATTGGATGGGAGAAAGGAAATTCACCCCGGGGATCACGTCAGTTGCCCTGCTAGACAGGGGTCCAGGGAAGTAAATAGTGTGGGAAGAAATAGCCAGGGAATTGTTATGGCTAGGCTTGTATAGGCCCTAGGGCTGATAGCCTAGTACCAACCTATGAAAGTCCACGCTGCTTTGCCAGAGATGGCCTTCACCAGTCTCCTCACGGCTTTTGGATACTGGCAAAGATGCTTGCCTCCCCCATAGTTCCTTTTTTAGGCAATGTCCAAACAACAAAACTTCTAATGTTAAGAACCCCACTAAAGACAAACTCCAGGTCATGCTGCTTAATGCTAGGAGCTTAAACAGTAAACTTCACTCCCCGGAAGCACTCCTCACCTTGGAAGATGCTTTTGTGCAGTCACTGAAACTTGGTTCAAGGTTGTTGAGAGCACCCTGGCCATACAAGGCTACAATTCTTTTCACACACTCGTACCCCAAAATGAGTGTGAAAACAAACAGAGGTAGAGGTATATCCATCTTCATTAAATTCAAGTACACCTCAAGACTGGTGAAGCAATATGACTCTCTTGAGCTACTCTAGGTCCAATTAACTATAGGTAAAATACCCCTTCACATCATCGCTAGCTACAGGCTCTCTACCATAAACCAGGAGAAGTACATTCCCTGTCTGGACTTGCTAGAGTCACTCACTATACAGCCAAATACCTTGGTCATAGGAGATTTCAGCTATCCTTCCTTCGATCAGGCGACTTACATGAGCACAAACATGATGCTACCAGATTCCTGGACTTTGTTAATTCAAATGCCCTTGAACAGTTGGTCCATACCCCCACAAGGGGGCTCAAATGTCCTGAACCTAGTGCTCAACAGCATGGGGGGGTGTCACTGCATTGCCCCCTGTGTGTTGCCCTCCCTGGTAAGGTCAGACAATAAATCTATCTTGTTTGAAGTAAAGATCAAACCTGAGACCCCCACAGGAGTAAAAAAAATTAAAAATTTCTCCAAACCAAACTATTGCCTATTAAGCAATGATATAAAATGTTTCAAAGCCTTCCATCTTAGTCATCAATGACTCTTATGCAGAGGAATACGCAAATGCCTTATACAGCCACTTAAATACATTGACTCAGCTGTACCCAACAGGAACAAAACCAGGTCTTCATGAAAAAACAAGCTACCTTGGTGGGCTGTAAGTATAAATAAGCTATACAACAAAAGAAAGAAACTGATATCTAAAAACAGGAGATAACTTACTCAACAGAAGAAGAATACTCTCCACATCTTAAACAAGCAAATCAGATGTCTTTAAGTTCTCTAAGGCTAGCTACATGTCTAAATTAGAATCCTGAGCTAAAGACAATCATAAGGCATTCTTTAGCTACGTCCAAAATCTAAAAGGGAATGCCCAGCTGTGTGCCGAACCTATAGTGTACAGTACCACTCACACTGAACCTGAGGAAATTGACAAGATGCTAGCCAACAGATTTGGCAATAACGTCGTCCCCTTGTCCCCACCAGACATACCCCAAAACATTCCTGAGACACCAGTCCTCTACCGAGTATCTCCAAAGAGCAGGTCATACAAGCACTCCCCAGGGCTAAAAACACGGCCTGTATGGGACCAGATAAAATCTCAGGCTACTAAAAAAAAATCTAAAACAAGACCTAGTGGAATCACTCAGCACTCTCTTTAACCATAGCATGAGAGCTGGCTTTGTCCCGGCACAGTGGAGAACAGCAACAGTAATCCCCGTGCACAAAGGTGGTCCATCAACTGCCCCTGGGAGCTATTGATCCATAAGTCTAACCAGCCTTATCTTCAAGGCCATGGAAAGAATCATCATGGACCTTATCCACAAGGGCATACATGACCTTCACACCCTTGACCCAACCCAGTTTGGTTTCAAGGGTAGATATTGCTTAGTAAGCCTAATGGACTTCTTTGAGAATGTTGCCAAAACCCTGGATAAGGAAAAAAACAGTAGATATCGCCTCTCTTGATTTAGCTGTGGCCTTTGACACAATCCCCCATTCAGGTATCATAGAGAAACTCTCCGAGCTGGGGATTAAACCATACCTTACTAGATGGGTAGCAAACTGGCTCCCTGACGCAGCACACACTGTCAAAGTTGAGGAATCCATCTCAACCAGTAGACCAGTTACCAGTGGGGCATTACAAGGATCTGTGTTGAACCCTGTACTGTTTAGAATCTGTTTCTCTGAAGTCCAGGTGACGGTAGATGGCCTGAGGCTTACCAAGCTTGCAGATGACTGTAAACTGGGTGCAAGCATAAAGTCCCCCAATGATGTTAACATATTACAAAAAGGGCTGACACAGACAAATGATTGGTGCCAAACTTAGACTAAAGCTTAACGCAAACAATGTGTCATTATCCCCTTTGGCAAAGTAGTAGCCCCTGCTAATTATGATATAGATAGCACCCCTCTAAGCTCAAACTCAGTGGTTCAAGACTTGGGAGCACAGGCTGATAGCAGTCTAAACTTCGATCACAATTTGTCCGTACTGGAAAGAAAAGCATTCCGCATTGCGCATCTCATAAATAAAGGTATCGCATCCAAGACCAGGAGGTTGTAGGTCCTCACTACATGACCCTTATCAGATCACTAATTGAATACAATGCTTCCTTCTGTATGTACCTCACCAGGCACCTACAGCAACTGTAGTGACCACAGAGGTTTCTAACCATGATAATCCAAGGCCTCTAAAACATGACATAGATGGAAAGACTGAAAGCCCTGTCACTGTACTCTGTATCATACAGGCTGCTGAGAGGTGACCTGTGCTTGGCCTACAGAGCAGTCTTAGACCCTGCCCTAATGGAAATGCTGCACATCCGCAAATCAAATGGGACAAGAATAACTCGCTCCAGGGATCTCGACCTAGCCTGTGACATTAACAGAACATATTAGAAAGACAGATGCATCTCTCAGCGATTGCTGTTCCTCTGGAATAAACTCACACTCCATGTGAAGCAGAGCTCCTAAATGACCATCTTCTTGTGCATCCTTGACAACTGGATGAGTGACCGTAAATTCACCCTGGGGTGGCACCTATGTCCCTCATGGGCAAGGGCAGTCGACGCTGATCACAGAATCGTTCTGCTAACAATGACCATCTAACTGTGGTCAGTAAGGTTAATCTGGTTATTACATGCCTAGGCTTGTAAAGGCCCTAGGGCCATTAGCCTAGTAACCTCCTGTGAACCTAAGCAGCCTCAATAAATCTCATATATTGCACCTAGAAAACTAGTCTGCTTCTGGCTGTTTAGCTAGGAAAGTTTGAGAGCTTCAGGCTGTCATGGCCATTCCTCCTTTTATTATTTTTCTGAAGGAGATGGTGACCCTGAGGGTTAACCATTCATACCTAAAGTAGTGAATGAGCTGTCACTCAACCAGGCCACAAATCTCCCTACTTTCTTTCCCAACCCACAGAACCAGGGGAAAGACTTGTATACTCCCTAGACATTTGCAAACAGTTACGATTCTATTTGGACAAAACCAAATCCATGTGAAAATCTGAACAACTGTGTGTCTCCTTTTTGGATTCAAAACTGGGCCAAACTGGGTATAAGCAAAAAGTTGTAAGCTGAATTGCTAAGGCCATCTTTTTTGTTATTCTCTGCATGGCAAGTCCTTGCCCTCATACCCTCAGGCTCATTCTCCCATGGCAGTAGATCCTCTGGGGCCTTCTACAAAGGGGTGGATGGAAGCTGCCACCTGGTCTTTTATACACACCTTCACTAAACACTACAGGATTGATGCCTTTTCAAGGTCCAGAGCTGCCTTCACTAGGTCAGTCCTTTTAGGATCTTGGACAGTTCTGCAGCTTACTAACCAACCACATTCCCATTCCCTTCAGCTCTGGGAACCACCCACTGATTAGAAATACTTCAACAAGTGATTTCAGTCAGAGCTTAGTATAGTTGTGTGAGAACGTACCAAACCGCAGATGTCCTAGTGATCATTGTTGCAGTATTCCTTCCATCTACATTAATATTCGACTGCCTCTCTCTACCTCTTCTTCCTCTCTCTGTATCATATAGACAGCACCCTAGAACCAAGGGGCTTCCTTGTCACTTAATGCTTAGCTCCTCCTAGTTGACCCATCTCTTTCAGGGGTCTTCAGGCTGCTGGCTTGGAGATAGTCTGAGAAATTATGCTCGTATGGCTGCCTATATACTCCTGTACTTATGAGCTGAGGTCACACGTCGGACATACGATCCCGGGAAGATAAAGCTTTGGTACCCCAGGCTGAACATCCATAGTGATAACCCATTAATTAGGAATGCTGCAACAGTAATCAGTAACACATACAGCTAAGTTCTTACACTGTTGTACTTTCTGCAGATCTGTCATTATGTTAATTAAGTATATAACTTTGGTTTAGTGTTTTTTTCATTGACATTATTCATCTTCATCTGTTATGAACCAGCTTGATTATATAAACTTAAAAAGAGCTATGTTTAGCAGTTCTTTTCTTGGTTTTCCTTCAGTGACTGACTGGATATTGGACAGAGATCCTCAGGAAGAGATGCTAAAGGCATTCAGATTATTTGATGATGATGATAGTGGTAAAATCAGCCTTAGAAATCTTAGAAGAGTTGCAAGAGAACTTGGCGAAAACATATCTGATGAAGAATTACGTGCCATGATTGATGAATTTGATAAAGATGGCGATGGCGAAAGTAAGTAATCAAAAAAGTTTAATGTGTGCCAGTATTTTTTTAATCTGTTGCCGAGTACAAAATTATTGCCAAGTTTGTCAAAGTGAATAGCCATGAGGTAGTCAAAAAAAAATCATATGAAAATAAATTCCTTGAAACACAGCCATGTTGAAAACACAGGTGAATCAAGTACAAAAGTAAAAACATGTGAACCAACACACAGATACGCATGCAGTGTTTTGAATCGTTTGTTCAGTCTAAATATTAAAATACATGCCAAAGTCAAAGCAGTTGTGGATGGGATTTTCCCCTATTAACTTTGACCTCTATGACTTAAAATGTAATGGTCCATTTTGCTAAGGCACATGTTTCCTCATTTACTTCAAAGCAGCAAAATTAATTTTCTTTTACAATTCCCAGACTAGTGACCCAAGTACTTTTTTACTTTCAGCACATTATAATGTTTATAAAAAACAGAAACATTTCATAAACAAGGCATTTATTTCATTTACACTGTCCAAATATTTTATTTTTCTTGCTTTACCATTTACCAAATTTAATCACAAACATTTGCACGGTACAAATTTTATGACAAGAATATTAACAGATATGGTGATAATTATAAAACAGCTCTAGCACTGCTGTAGATCAGTGTGTGTATATACCTTTAAGAAGCTACCCAAGGGCTTACACAAGTGTATAAATACTGAGCGTGCAAGTCTGACTGCCATTTTGTAGTTAGCTGTTGAGATTTGAACATGTGTGTATGTAAGGTCTGTCTGTTAACTAGTTTGTTCATATTTAATGATGCTGCTATCCATCCTGAAGTGTTTCTATGTATTAAAGCATCTAACGAAATCCCAAGCTTTCTTATTTGTGTTAGAGACCAACGAGCAACATGGTGTCAAAAGTGGGATGTCTTAAAGGACATGATAATAGAAGCGGCATATCTAAAAGGAAAGGAACCAGAAGAGGCATATCAAAAGGGCATGAAGCTAGAAACAGCTTGGCTAAAATGACTTAAGGCACTTGTCCAGATGCTGGTGGAATGTAGACGAGTGGATCATCCCTAAATGTGCAAACTTTGCAAAACCGGTCTGAAACGAATTTCAGGCATTAAAACTTGCTCAGCACTATTTCTTTTTTGTATAATATGAAACAAGGCATACAGAATGCTCTAAACAATATTTGCCCAAACCAATATATAAGATATTGATAAAAACATTCAAATTACTACGGAAAATGTTTAAATAAGTCTGAATTGCATAAAACGAATAAAATAAAGGGAAACCACCCCATTTTCGCAAACCGTGTATTTTTTTGTATTACGCAAAGATGTTTGAGTTATCAGAAGTGTATGAAGTGTTCGCATGTTTGTGCAGTGTTACAGTAAAGCTGTTTCGCAAAGTGCAGCCATTACCGGACATATTTCACTAAGTGCAGTCATTACAGAGCACATTTCGCAAAGTAAAATATTCCGAAGAGTTTATTGTGCATTTGAATGTTGTTACAAGCTCAGAGAACAGTTTGTTCATACATATTTACAGGGGCCATATTTTCAGTGTGTTTGTGTATACTTTGTGAGCATGGCAAATGGATTTCGAAAACCCAGTGCAATATTGCTGAGAACTGGAGAGTGTTTGAAAAAGAGTACGACATTTTCATACAGGCTACATTTTCTGATAAAGATGACTGTACGAAACATTTATTCTGCTTAATTTCACTGGGTCAGAAGCCATAGAAAGGGAATGCTCATTTGTGTATGCACCCACAATCTATACTGGAGAAGGGGAAAACCATCATATTGTTGTACCGGCTGAGTCAAGCAATGACCCTGAGTGCTTGAAATGTAAATTCAGAGAAATGTGCAACCCCCAGACAAATCTTACAATGGAAAGGCACTTATTTTAGACAAGGGATCAAAAGCCTGGTGAAACTTTTGCAGCATGTATGTATGTGTGTATGTATATATAAATATATATATATATATATATATATATATATATATATATATATATATATATATATATATATATATAATTATATATATATATATATATATATATATATATATATATATATATATGTATATATATATATATATATATATATATATATATATATATATATATATATATATATATATATATATATATATATATATATATATATATATATATATATATATACACATATATATATATATATATATATATATATATATATATATATATATGTGTATATATATATATATATATATATATATATAATTATATACACACGTGATAAATAAAGGTAAAACATGTAGAGTTGGTGACTTAAGGGGATGAGTTAATAAAAGACAGACTTATATGTGTCATAAAAGATGATGCTGTGAGAAAGATTTTGCTTCATGACAGTGATTTAACTTTGAATAAGGCCATTGAGATTTGTCAGATATATGAGCTCACAGAAAAGCACACAAACATGCTTACAAATGAGAGTAGGTCTAGAAGGCACAGTAATAAAGCTCATGTTGATAGTATGCAGCATGTGGTTAAAAGAAAGTGGCCCAAGCACATGGCAGCTTTAACCCCTGCAGCACCTGCTGGTAAACCCCAAAGCTTTCTAGCACATTCCAGAAATCGCACAGTCCCAGTGAAATGTAAGTGTGAGTCAGCAAACCAAAAGCATGGGCCCCACCCTAGTTTCATTGCCACCTGTCATACTTGTGGTGGAAGTCATGAATCTAAAAGGAAAAATTGTTTAGCTTTTGATCAACAATGCCACAAATGCAATAAATGGAATAATTTCAAAAGATTTTGTAAATGAAAAGACCCACATTCTTTTATCTAAAGGGAACATTTTAAGATCAGTGGCAGCCCCACTCTTTATGTTGATGGTGTGTCAGTGCTTCATGAAACAGTCAATGCAGTAGATTTAAGGGCAAAGAATGAAAGATTTTGTACTATTCAGATAAATGGCAAACCCATAGAGCTCAAAGTTGACACAGGTTCTAAGTGCGATGTTATGTCTGCAGAAAGATTTGCTGGAGTGTGTAAAGGTGAAAGGCTTAATTTGGCAAGGTGTGAGAAACTTGTTGATTATGGAGGTGAAGAAATTCAGACTGATAGCTCAGTAGTGCTTTCATGTTACTCTGCTGGAAGAAACTGCAACATATTATTTTATGTGGTCAAAAGGCACATCCAGTCATTATTAGGGCTCAGAGGCAGTTTGAAAATGGGACTGCTTTCATTTAATAAGTTAGCTTAAAAAAACTCTACTCTAATTTTGCCCAGCACATTTTTTCTACCTATGCGGATTTTTTCCAAGACAAATTAGGCAAACTTCCAGTTGTGTACTCCATGAAGTTAGACCCAGAGGTCAGTCCAGTTGTCAGGCCAACACATAAAGTTCTGGTAGCCATGCAGGGCAGAGTCAAAGCCGAGTTAGATAAAGTGGTGTGACAAGGTGTGATTTGTCCAGTGGAAACTCCAACCAAGTATCTTCCATGGTAGTACCTCATAAGAAAAGCTCAGATGACATCAGAATATGTACTGATCCATGAGATTTGAACAAAGCACTAAAAAACCTCATCATCCAATGCACACAGTCATCGAAGTCGCAGCCTTGATGCCAAATGTCAGTATTTTTTCTGTCTTAGATGTAAGAATCTCTGGGTGGTGCTGCGGTACTGCACTGGTGGTGCTGCGGTAGCGTTGTCGCCTCACAGTAAGATGTTGTCCTGTTCGATTCTCAGCTAAAGCGTCTTCTGTGTGGAGACATGCATGAATGGGCGTACCTTCTTTGAAGGTTGTGCGTCAGGGCTGGCAACTCGGCATGTAAAAATCTTCTGCCAGTCATTAGCGGACCGGAGTTCCACTGTGGCGACCCCTAACCGGGAAAAGCCAAAAGACACAACAAGATGTAAGAATCTCATTTTGGCAAATTCAGCTTGACAAAAATATCCTCATTGCTCACTACTTTTAGTACTCCGTTTGGCAGGTACAGATTTTTGAGAATGCATTTAGGATAAATTCTGCAAGTGAAGTCTTTCAACGTGCAATGGAGCAAATTTTGTCTGGGTATCCTTGTGCACTCCTAGTAGACATACTAGTAGGAGGTCGTGATGAAGCAGAACATAACAGAAACCTCAGAAAAGTTCTAGAAAGGGCACTTCAAGTGAATCTGAAGCTCAAGCCACACAAATGCAAGTTCAGGCTACATGAAGTTACTTATGCTAGTCATTTATTTACAAATACAGGCCTACGACCAGACCTTTCAAAGCAAACAGCTATTCTTGAGATGTCAGCTGTAGGCATTGTTGAAGCCCTGCAACATTTTCTTGGCATGTTCAACTACCTAGTTCATTCCAGACTCGAGCCAACTTTCAGCACCACTCATAGAGCTGACATGTAAAGATGTATCCTAGTTTTGGTTAGAGCAACACCAAAGAGGATTTGATGCTCTGAAACAGAGAATTGCTAGTCCACCAACTCTCAGATACTGTGATGTTCATAAACAAGTTACACTTTCCTGTGATGCTTTGAAATTTGGTCTTGGTGCAGTCATTCTACAAGAGGATCAACCTGTTGCCTTTGTATTGAGAACTCTTATCCAGACTGAGATGCAGTACACCCAGATCGAGAAAGAGCTTTTGGCAATTGTGTTTGCATGTTCGAAGTTCCATGATTATGTTTATGGTAGACCTATCCAAATCGAAACAGACCACCAACCATCAGTCACTATCTTGAGAAAGCCAATGCATTCAGCTCCAGCCAGACTGCAACGTATGATGCTGAGATCGCAGAAGTGCAATTTCAGTCTTGTCTACAAGAAAGGCAAACTTTTTTATCTTGCTGATATATTATCCAGATCAGTCATGGAAATGAGAAGTTTTTCTTCCACACATCTTGATGAGCTGAGAGATCACACAGCTACAGATCCAGTTTTACAGAGGCTCTACCACTTCATCAGTCAAGGATGGCCATCAAAATAGTCTAGTTTACCCCAAGAAGTACAACCTTATTTTTCATACACAGATGAGATTTTGTCTGACAAAGGTATCATTATGAAAGGTCCAAAAGTCATTGTTCCAAAGTCTTTGAAACCAGAGTACAATTGTGATCTTGCATTGTGGTCACCCAGGAACCGAATCTACCAAGAGAAGGGTGAGAGAACTAGTATTTTGGCCTTCTGTGTCACAAGACATTGAGAGAGTGTGTAATAATACAAAGCCACATCAACAGAAGAAACCACTTTAGCTTAATTAGATTCCGGAACTACCTTGGTCCACAGTAGCCACAGACATCTTTGAGTAGAATAGTCAACATTATTTGGTGTTAGTAGATTCTTACTCCCAGTTGATTTAAGATTGACCTACTTCCTAATCTAGCATCCAGTACAGTCATTACTAAGATGAAGCATCATTTTGCAGAACATGAAAGCCTGCAGTTACTTCTGACAATGGCAGGTAGTTTATAAACCAACAGTTCAAAAGATTTGCTGAAGAATGGGACTTTACTCATGTCACAAGTAGTCCAGAGTACCTGCAGTCAAATGGCTAGGCAGAACGCTCAGTTCAAATTGCAAAGCAGTTACTAGAGAAGTCAAAATGACATAATAGTGATGTTTTCCTGAATCTCAGAAATGTTCCTCGTAATAAACATTGTGGTTCACCTACTCAGAGACTTCTGTCAAGACAAACCAGAACTACATTACCAGTCATTTGTTGGTTCCATGTGTCAAGAGCAACAGATCAGTGAAAGCCAATCTGTTGAAGAAGCGTCTATCCCAGAAGTCCTACTATGATAAGACCAGTAAATCGCTCAGTCCATTATGAGAGGGAGAAGTAAGGATGCAAACATCCAAAGGTTATGATCAGATTGGTGTCATGAAGAATATTGGTCCAGAGCTGAGATTGTACATTATAGAATCAGAAGGAGCAGTCTTCAGGCGGAAGTGGAAACATTTGAGACTGTTGTCCAAGCCTATACCACAGCAGATAGCCTGTGAGAAAGACTTTTTATCTCAGTGAGTTGACCGGTGTTCCAATTCCAGTGGACATTCCCATTCCTGTGACGAATCCAGAAGTTCCTGATACGAGTTGTGCATCACAGACTGTCCCTGTTGCTAAATTTAGTCCTAATTGTTATGTTATGAGATATGGTCGAATCTCTAAACCCTATTGCAGATATGAAACAACTTGGACATGAACATTGTGTTTTGTTTCTGATGTATATAGTAATGCATGCCTAACTCTGATGTTGTTTTGTATAAAGGGCAATCATTTTAAGAGAGAGAATGTAGACCAATATGTGTGTATATGGGTCTACTTCATAACTGAAATTTCATAACGTTGAATTTCTTAATTTCATAACGTTGAATTTCTTAACATTGAGACCAAAACATCTAAATCCCAAAACACTGAAAACTCAGAACATTGAAAGTGTGCTTCATAACATTGAAAACTACAATACATATGTAATTAACATCCTCTCCACCTAAAACACGTAAGTAACAAACACACTTTCTGCTATGTTTCTGCAGGGGGGCAAGGCCCCCTGCACCCCCTCGTAAATTAAATATACCAACTGCAAGATTGCACTACAGTGGAAAAAAGTTAATTTCCTAAACTCGTACCTAAGCTGACATCCCTGGTCGTGGCCATTCAGAAACACCCATTCTTCCCTGCTCACTCCTGTTGTCACAGCTACTGTTTCAGCACCCAAGTTGCTATTCAAACTCAAAAAACTCAATTTTTATTCAGGAGTTTATCCCTCCATGGCACAGGGCTGGGCAGGCATGTATATATTTCATAAAGGGACAGTGTTGGTAGAAAATGACTTTGCCACATGCTGTCTACCCATTATTTTTTTATCTTGTTTTTACTTTAGGAGTGAGTCTTACAGTAGTTCTCATTTATGCTTTTATTTATCCTGTTCTCAGCTACTTCCAGTGGCCTAATTTTCTTTTGCAGTACGTTATCACATGCATGATATTGCAGTGCTTTAGATGTCTGGATTGGCTTGTGAAAATCATGTTCCTTTATTTTCATCTTGCCACTTACTATTTAATGCCCACTCAGTCGGTTATCAGTAGTGTTCCGGTATTTGTTGGTGTCTTCCATCATTACTCATCCCGCCACCTTTATTTGAAGAGCTTTTATAGTAGTTTTTGTAACTATGGTCTGAAGAAGCGATTTTATCGCGAAAGTGCTCACCTATGTTCGAATAAAAGTCTATTTGGATTTTACACTGCTCTTTGCCATCTGCTTTTTATTGGTTTGCTGTGGTGCTGTGTCCTACATTTTTGTTCATACTACCTGTTTGCTATAGTGTTGAAATTCAAAATGATGTCACTTCACAACCTGTTACCCCTTCTTCTTCTTTTAAGTTTCCTGGTAACACTAGACTTAAAAAGATGCTCATCATCACATCCCTATTCATCCAGACTTCAGATATAAGGTTTTGTGTGTCTTGATCACATTATTAGATCTCTGCCATACCCTTTGTGAACACTGTTGGTGAAATTAATAGTCCAAAGTGTCTATCTCCAGTTATAACTCTTTGCAGGCTACAGGGTATCCACATTTTTCCATATTTAGTCTTGCTTATCTTTGCAGTCTTTTTTGAAGTGTTAGGAATCTCTGTCTCTTGGGTGAGAGATCTCTTACACAAGCTGGGATTCCAAGAATAATTTCAAAAGTCTTTCTTGATTCACACAGGATTGTGTTCCAGGGATGTCAACTAGACACCTCAGGTTAAAGAACTGTACTTCCACAGGAAAAAAATAGATGTTTATCTAGATCTGTGTCTAAGGTTTTCCCCTCAGACCTTGGTCACTGTGAGGGAATACCTTTGGATTTTGGGTCTCATGGCATGCATTTTTCCTCATGATACCTTTGGCAAGACTCCACACGAGAAAGCTACAGTGGTAATCATTTACAAAAATTAAAGCTATATTGTCTTTTTAAAACCAATAAAACCAGGTATTTTTAGTTGTCTAAAATGCAAGTCATTATTATGAATACCAAAATTCCTACCATTGTATTAGTATACTACACATATTTATAATATAATATTAGATATTAATATTTAACCATTTTCTGTATTAAAATAAAACACAAAGATAAAAATCATGAAGTCATAATACTTTAGCAGCAGAAGCTTACTTGGGTAATATGATGACACCTTGTTAACCCGCATTCATCTAATGTTATAAATTACCTACGTAAACTTTTTATTTTTAATATAGGTATAATTGAACACATATCATTCAAACCTGGGTCATTATATGCGTATAATCGTATTTGCCATACTAATTCTAATTTATCAAGTTCCAACTCAGTTGCCCCCCCCCTCATATTTTGTGGGACCTGATCTAAGACCCAAAACTTAAATTCATGTCCAGGACATTCTTGAATGTGTTTAGCTAGAGCATTGTCCTGGCTCATTTTTTTAATATTGTATAAATGGTCGTATATTCTGTCCCTCAATCTTCGTTTTGTTTTGCCAACATAATATTTGGGACAGTATTGGCATTTAGCTAAATAAACAACCATTTTAGAATTACAGTTATATTTTCCTTTACTGTATAATACTCTGCTATTGTCCATAATTATTGATAATCCTACTTGGATGTACTTACAATAGGGGCATCCAAGACACTGTTGCATGCCTTTGTATTTAATGTATGTGTTTTGGACACTCTCAAACAAGTTTTTGAAATTCCTGTCTCTTTTCAGTACAAATTTTGGAGTTGGTCCTAATTTTTCCAATAGGTCCTTATCTTGTGTGATAATATTCCAGGTTTTACATACTATATTCCTAATGTATTTATAATCCATATTAAACGTGATGACAAAATTAACATTAGTATTATTAAAGTTATCAACATTAGGTATTTGACTTGTTGTTTCTGGACTAGGACTAATATTCATTTCTATTACATTATAAACCCTTCTGTTTTGACTCAGAATAGGTTTATACATACCTCCATTTCTTTTATCCACCACTTCAGTTATGATTTCATCTAGGAGGGCATCAGGATATGCTCTCCTAGTAAACATTTGTCTTATCAATCCTTGCCTCAAATTTCTTTTCAGCATTATTTTTGATCAATAAAATGTCTAAATATGCTATTTCCTTCTCATGAAAATTGTATGTGAATTCCAGAAATTCTGTAGTCTGGTTAAGATAATCTACCATATTTTTGGCTTGATCTTTATCACCTTTAAACAAGATAAAAATGTCATCCAAAAATCGGGTGAAATATGCTATCTGGGATTTTATATGTTCTACATTGAAAATGTAATTATGTTCCCAATAATTCATTACCAAATTGGCAAAACTGGAGCCACACAGAGATCCCATTGCCACTCCTTTTGTTTGGTGATAAAAATTGCTTTTAAAATAGATGTAATTATGTGATAAGACAATATCTAGTAATTCTTCTATCAGTGATATTTCCATTAATGGGGCACCCTTTTTCCTGAGATTAAGGGACACCCACTCAATACCAAGATCCTGTGGTATTAAAGTATATAAATCTCTTACATCTATTGTGAGAAAATTATATTTATCATCGAATTCTATTTCATTCATTTTCTCCAAGAATGACCATGAGTCCTTACATATTCCTGTTTCACTAGATACATATTTTTTAAGTAATAAATTTGAGGCAAGGATTTATAGAAAACCTTCGTATTCTAATACATTTCTCCACTTCTCAAGCGCGCACCCTTTCCGGCAGAAAAAGTCGGTGGTTAAAGGACAGCTTGTAAGGGCAGCACGCATGACAAGCAGAGAGGATGATTTCATTTTTGAATGTCATTTGATAAGACAAATGTTTACTAGGAGAGCATATCCTGATGCCCTCCTAGGTGAAATCATAACTGAAGTGGTGGATAAAAGAAATGGAGGTATGTATAAACCTATTCTGAGTCAAAACAGATGGGTTTATAATGTAATAGAAATGAATATTAGTCCTAGTCCAGAAACAACAAGTCAAATACCTCATGTTGATAACAACTTTAATAATACTAATGTTAATTTTGTCATCACGTTTAATATGGATTATAAATACATTAGGAATATAGTATGTAAAACCTGGAATATTATCACACAAGGTAAGGACCTATTGGAAAAATTAGGACCAACTCCAAAATTTGTACTGAAAAAGAGACATGAATTTCAAAAACTTGTTTGAGTGTGTCCAAAACACATACATTAAATACAAAGGCATGCAACACTGTCTTGGATGCCCCTATTGTAAGTACATCCAAGTAGGATTATCAATAATTATGGACAATAGCAGAGTATTATACAGTAAAGGAAAATATAACTGTAATTCTAAAATGGTTGTTTATTTAGCTAAATGCCAATACTGTCCCAAATATTATGTTGGCAAAACAAAACGAAGATTGAGGGACAGAATATACGACCATTTATACAATATTAAAAAAATGAGCCAGGACAATGCTCTAGCTAAACACATTCAAGAATGTCCTGGACATGAATTTAAGTTTTGGGTCTTAGATCAGGTCCCACAAAATATGAGGGGGGGGCCAACTGAGTTGGAACTTGATAAATTAGAATTAGTATGGCAAATAATGCATATATAATGACCCAGGTTTGAATGATATGTGTTCAATTATATCTATATTAAAAATAAAAAGTTTACGTATGTAATTTATAACATTAGATGAATGCGGGTTAACAAGGTGTCATCATATTACCCAAGTAAGCTTCTGCTGCTAAAGTATTATGACTTCATGATTTTTATCTTTGTGTTTTATTTTAATACAGAAAATGGTTAAATATTAATATCTAATATTATATTATAAATATGTGTAGTATACTAATACAATGGTAGGAATTTTGGTATTCATAATAATGACTTGCATTTTAGACAACTAAAAATACCTGGTTTTATTGGTTTTAAAAAGACAATATAGCTTTAATTTTTGTAAATGATTACCATCTGATTAACTTTAATTAGTATTTAAATGATGGTAAATGTTGAATATTCCATCTGAAGAAGTTCATGGATTTTAATTGAACGAAAGGCGCTTTATGGAATAAAGGTGTAACACACAGCGAAGGTTGCTAGTGGTTTGTTTGGTTGAATAGTTTTTCGTTTTTCAAAGCTACAGTAGTATCTGAAGTCTCTTTGGGCTAAGCATCACCACCCTTTATCTTTTCAAATCCCAATTCTAGGGTTTGTCAAAAGAGAAATCTTTTGACGGAGACAACAGATGTCCTTAAATCTAGGACTCTCTTTCTCAGTCATTTTCTAAAGCAGTCAGTCATCACAGATGCTTCAAACTTTGCATGGGGAGCAGTTTTGTGTGGGATAAAAGTGCAGGGGGGTGTGAAACACCAAGGACATAAGCAAGCAAGGTCCCTGGCACCTCTTTAAGAGGTAACAGACAATATTACAAGCCATGTGATACATCAGCAAGCAAGGGGGACCCCTTTGAAGACTAGCCATTTTAGCTTGGAATATAGCTTGACAGCACAGCCTTACTCTACTAGCAGTCTATATTCATTCAGAGCAAAATCATGTGGCTGTTTAGCTGAGCAAGACCAGAGCAGGCCCTCGCGAGTGCAAACTAGGTCAGGGGGTCTTCCAAGATTTGATCCATCTGCAGGAAGTTCCTTAAGTAGACATCTTTGTCTACTCTCCTGCTCTCACCTAGCAAGATTATTTTCTATGACTCCATACAAGAAGGTCTGGATGACAGATGCCTTTTCTTTTTCTAGGACAGGAAGGTTCACGAATGACTTTCCAATAATATCCAGGGTATTTCTAAAGATTCAAAAGGAATTCCAAAAGATCATTGTGTTGAGACTCTTCTGGCCCAGGTAACTGTGGTTCTTGTTTCTTTTAGAAATGGCCAGGGTCAATTACCACAAGCTTCCTCACAGATTGGATCTACTTGCAGAAAAAACAGGGATCTTTGATGCACCTCAACATCAATCAACTTCAATTCACTACCTAGATGATAAAGGTCCTAATTCCTTTTAGGCACCTGTTTACTGTGGACAATGCAGCAAGTACTAATGGAGGCCAGAAAGCCTGCTACTAGAAAAGTGCCTATTAGTAAATAGAAAAGGTTTTCTAGTGGATGTCAACAACTTAACCAGCACCATGACTAGGTTCAGTGATATTTGTGTGAGTTACTATTCCTATGGCCTTTCCTTTTCTTCCAGCTGGGTTCATTTATTGGCCATTTCTGCACGTGTGCCCATTCATCCTCCTCTTTAAATGCAGTCTCACTTCAAAATGTTCTTGAAGTGAGGTTTTGCATCAGATGCCTCCAAGAAAACTGGTGGCCCCTCCTGGGATCTTCATTTTGTGTTAGATTAGGTTCAAACAGAGCAAGCATTAGTTTCTGTAACCTGGCTGACTTGAGGTTTTTAACATGGAAAGCAGTATTACTGATTGCTCTGATCTCTGAAAGAAGTGTCTGAGTTGCAAGCTTTTATTGTGAGTCAACCTTGTTTTATTTTCTACAAAAACATGATTTCTTTGAGAACTAATCCTTCTTTTAGTGGTATCCAAGTTCACTTTGAGCCAGACTATCTCTCTCCCCATTTTCTTTCCTGAACCTGAAAATGAGGGAGAGAGGTTTCTTTCTACCTTGGGTATCCTCAAACAAATCTGATACTATCTTGACAAAATTAATTTTTTCAGATCTTTGGTTCATTTGTTCATTTCTTGTGAAGGTAAATAGGAGAGACAACCTGTGTCAAAACGGACTGTTTCCAAATAGTTGCCTAAGGCTGTTGCCTTTTCTTATACTCACGATAGCCAAACTATTCAAGGCTGGGTCAAAGCGCACTCTTCCTGGGCCTTGGTTTAATCTATGGCTTTTTGGAAATTGTTAGATTCTAGAAGTATTCTAGAAACCTCTACTTGGTCCACTGTACAAACTTTTGCAAAGTTCTGTAAGCTTGATTCCTTCTCTGGCTCCAGATCAAACTTTACTAGGACCATTCTCCAGGGGCACTTGGACTGTTCTCCTTCCACCTCCCAAATATAGTTAGCTAAGGTAATCTACACATAGAGGTTTATAGGAGGTTACTGGGCTAGCGGCCCTAGAGCCCTTACAAGCCTGACCATGTTAATCCCAAGTTGCCTCAATTGTCTTTGGTTAACTGGACTTAATTAACAGACCGCGTCTATGATAAACACCGACTATCCCTGTCCACGAGGGACATGGGTGCCACCGCTGGGGTGAATTTGCAGTTTCCCATCCATTTGTCCAGGTTGCCCTTGAATAGGGTCAGTGAGGAGCCTTTCTTCATGTGAATTGAAAGGTGTTATTCCAGAGTAGCGGCAATCACTGTGAGATGCAGTTTGTCTGTCTCTCCAGGCATTCTGTTAATGTCATAGGCTAATTTAAGTTCCCTAGAGTGAGGGACTCTTGTGCCATTTGACTTGCAGATGTGCAGCATATCCATCAAGGCAAGGCCAGAGGCTGCCCTGTAGGGCAGGCACAAGTGACCTCTCAGCAGCCTATAAGATGCAGAATACAATGATGGGGCTTTCAGTCTATCCATGTAAGTCATGGTTTGGAGGGCCTGTATTTTCTTGGTGAGAAGCCTCTGTGGTCTCTCCAGCTGCTGCAAGTGTCTGGTGAGGTACATGCAAAAGGGAGCATTGTACTCTATTAATGGTCCAATGAGGATTAAGTACAGTGGATTTATAACAACCTTAGACCTGGATGCGATGCCCTTACCTATGTGATATGCAAAGTAGAAGGCTTTCCTTACCACTGTGGAAACTTGGTGGTTGAAGTTCAGATTGCCATCTACCTGTGTTCCCAGCTCTCGCACCACTGGGTTTCACCTTAAGGGGGTGCTGTCAATATTACAATTAGCAGGGAATTCCACTTTGCTAAAGGGGATAATAATGCCCTTTTTTTTGCATCTAGTTTTAGACTGTGGCTTTGGCTCCAGTCAATTTGTGTATGTTAGCCCCTCCTGTAATATGTTAACATCACTGAGGGGAGTCAGTGATTGCACCCAGTTTGCAATCATCAGCGAACTTGATAAGGCAAAGGCTTTCTGCTTCAGCCTGGATTCTGAGAAATAGATTCTAAACAGTAAAGGGCTATGTTCTTGTTGATGAGGTCCATGATCATTCTTTCCATGGCCTTGCGGATGAGGCTGGTTACACTTATGGGTCTGTAGTTCCCAGGGTCGGTTAATGGCCCCCCTTTGTGCAAGGGGATTACTGTTGCTGTTCTCCACTCTGCTGAAACAAAGCCAGTTTTCGAGCTATGGTTAAAGAGAATGCCAAGTGGGTCCACTAGGTCATATTTTAGATTGCTTAATAAGCAACTCGGGATGTTATCTGGTCCCATTGAGGCCATGTTTTTGGCTTGGAGAACGCAGACATGACCTGATCTCTAGATATACTAGGCAGAGGACTGGTGTCAGGTATACTTTGAGGTATGGCTGGTGGGGACAAGGGGGTGAAAGTTCCTCCAAATCTGTCAGGTAGCAGTTTGGCAATTTTCTCATGTATAGTATGAGTGGTACTATCTACTACCAGTTTTGGCACATAGCTGGGCATTCCGGACATAGTTAAAGAATGCCTTATGGTTATCCTTAGCTAGGGATGCTATTCTACCTTCATAATTAGCTTTAGAGGACTTTACAAGATTTCTGATTTTCTTGTTCAAGCTGTGGAGGGAATTCTTTATCTGCTGAGTCAGTTCCCGCTATAGCTAAGGCTTCTGCACCAGTCTTCGGTATGATGAGCATGGTACAGTTCATCATCATCTTTCAGCTTTTCCCGTTAGGGGTCGCCACAGCAGATCATCCCTTTCCATTTCTTTCTATCCTCTGCATCTTGCTCTGTCACACCAACCGCCTACATGTCCTCTCTCACCACATCCATAAACCTTATCTTAGGCCTTCCTCTTTTCCTCTTACCTGGCAGCTCCATCCTTAGCATCTTTTTCCCAATATACCCGTCATCCCTCCTCAGCACATGTCCAAACCAATGCAATCTCGTCTCTCTTGCTTTGTCTCCAAACTGTCCAACATGAGCTGACCCTCTAATATACTGATTCCTAATTCTATCCATCCTGGTCACACCGAGTGCAAGTCTTAACATCTTTAACTCTGCCACATCCAGCTCTGACTCCTGCCTTTTTGTCAGTGCCACTGTCTCCAACCCATATAACATAGCTGGTCTCACTACCCTCTTGTAGACCTTCCCTTTCACTCTTACTGGTACCCGTCTGTCACAAATCACTCCTGACACTCTTCTCCACCCATTCCACCCTGCCTGTACTCTCTTCTTCACCTCTCTTCCACATTCACCATTACTCTGAACTGTTGATCCCAAGTACTTAAACTCGTCCACCATTTCCAACTCTACTCCCTGCATCCTCACCATTCCTCTGCCCTCCCTCTCATTTACACACATATATTCTGTCTTAGCCCTGCTGACCTTCATTCCTCTGCTCTCTAGAGCATATCTCCACCTCCCCAGAGTCTCCTCAACCTGATTCCTATTCTCACTACAGATCACAATGTCATCTGCAAACATCATAATCCACGGGGTCTCCTGTCTGATCTCATCTGTCAACCTGTGCATCACCACTGCAAATAAGAAAGGACTCAGAGCTGATCCTTGATGTAATCCCACCTCCACCTTAAACGGATCTGTCACTCCCACTGCAGTCCTCACCACAGTCACACTACCCTCGTACATATCCTGTACCACTCTTACATACTTCTCTGCCACTCCCGACTTCCTCATACAATACCACAACTCTTCTCTAGGCACCCTGTCATATGCTTTCTCCAAGTCTTCAAAGACACAATGCAACTCCTTCTGACCTTCTCTGTATTTCTCCAATAACACTCTCAGAACAAACACTGCATCTGTAGTGCTCTTTCCTGGCATGAAACCATACTGCTGATCACTAATCATCACCTCCCTTCTTAACCTAGCTTCTACTACTCTTTCCCATAACTTCAAGCTGTGACTGATCAGTTTTATCCCTCTGTAGTTACTGCAGCTCTGCACATCACCCTTATTCTTAAAGATAGGTACCAAAACACTTTATCTCCACTTCTCAGGCATTCTCTGACTTTCCAAAATTTCATTAAACAATCTAGTTAAAAATTCCACTGCCATTTCTCCTAAGCATCTCCATGCTTCCATTGGGATGTCATCTGGGCCAACAGCCTTTCCATTCTTCATCCTCTTCATAGCTGTCCTTACTTCCTCCTTGCTAATCTGTTTCACTTCCTGATTCACTATCTCCACATCATCCAACCTTCTCTCTCTCATTCTGTTCATTCATCAGCCTCTCAAAATACTCTTTCCATCTACTCAACACACACTCCTCTCTTGTGAGTACCTTTCCCTCACTATCCTTTATCACCCTTACTTGCTGCACATCTTTCCCAGCTCTGTCCCTCTGTCTAGCCAATCGGCACAGGTCCTTTTCTCCCTCTTTAGTGTCCAATCTCTCATACAACTCTCCATATGCCTTATCCTTAGCTTTCGCCACCTCTCTCTTTGCCATGCGCCTCATCTCCTTATACTCATGTCTACTTTCTTCATCTCTTTGACAATCCCTCTTCTTCTTCACCAGCCTCTTCCTCTGTATACTCTCCTGTACTTCCTCATTCCACCACCAGGTCTCCTTGTCCTCCTTCCTCTGTCCAGATGTCACACCAAGCACCTTTCTAGCAGTCTCCCTTACTAGTTCTGCTGCAGTTACCCAGCTATTCGGTAACTCTCCACTGCCTCCCAGTGCCTGTCTTAACTCTTCCCTAAACTCCACTTCACAATCACCCTTTTTTAACTTCCACCATTTAATCCTTGGCATTGCTTTCACAGTCCTCCTCTTCTTGATCACCAACGTCATCCTACAGACCACCATTCTATGCTGCTTAACTACACTTTCCCCTGCCACCACTTTACAGTCTCCAATCTCCTTCAGACTGGCCCTCCTACATAGGATATACTCCACCTGTGTGCATCTTCCTCCACTCTTTTGTGTTAGTAAAACTTACCGTAACAGCTGATGTTCTAATGATCACTGCTGCGGTAAAGGCCCCCACCTTGTTTTTCAGTGTTTTTTATCCCAGGGTGTGGACACTTATTTTTTTGTTGTTCCTACCATTTCCCTTTCGGGTCTACTTCACGTTATCGAATTTTGAAAATGTTGAACAACAATAATATCGTAAATGCCGTACATCGAGAATGTTGTTGCAGGATCGTGGTATAGTGAGGATCAGGAAATTTGCCCTTTCCTCACTGTAGTGTGATCTTGGAGTTGGTATATATAATTAGCAGGGGGTGTGGGGGGCACAGCCCCCACAAGAACAGTTTAGATGTATGGCATTTACGATCATATTGCCATTAGACATTTTAGTCTTTCTGCAATTAGTCCCTACCCTCCTCCCCCACTAGGAATGCATAGGACAGAAGTTACATAAAGGCCTGTATTCTCTGCTATCTGATTGTTTTCCAGCCCACAACCCCTCCTAAGAGCAGCTAACAGGTCTCTGACCGCTTCGCTCCCCACCCTGCCCCCATTTCCCACCAACCCCTGGTGGTCCTACCTTTATTAGAACAAACCCCTCCCATCATTTTTACCACCAACCACAACACTACTCCCAACTCTCAATCCACCATATTCCCACTACTACCCCTCCTCTTCTGCTAACATGAATAAGCATACCATACTTATACTCTTTGCATACCCTGTCCTTGCATATCTTACATCTTACCAAAACTCCATTATACCCCCACTCAACCACTTCCATTGTACAACTATTCACTCCATCACTCATGACTCACCCTCACTCTGCTCCTCTCCCACCAACTCAAGAATCATCCCTATGCATCCCCCACATATTCTATCAACTAAAATACTAAAACTAAATATATCCCTACAAGTTAACAAAACAACTCTCCCACCACATCTGTTACCGAATGCACCCAATCATAAAGTTTCCCTAAAATGCAAACTCTTTCACAAACTGATAAAACTAATAACCTCATTCATATCAAAACTTGCCCTCAGTGGAGACATCCACCCCATCCCTGGCCCCTCCATCTCCAACTTCACTTCTAATAATCAGACTAACAGCCACATCTCCCAAATCCCAGCCAGTAGAAAACCAAATGACCTCCTTCTGCTAAGCATAAAAATCAGAAGTATAGCCAACAAAGTCCGCGAACTCCATGCCACCATGGACTTATACTCCCCAGATATAATTATCCTGACAGAAACCTGGCTAAAACCTCACATTACCAGTGAGCAAATCCTTCCTAATGGTTACAACATACTAAGACTAGACTGACTAAACAAGAAAGGAGGTGGTATAGCTGTAATATTTAAACAGCATCTAAACATCCAGATTCTAAACGCATCAGCTCCCCAAATTGCCAATGAAGAAATAATATATACCAACCTGAAAATAAACCAAAATAAAACCATCAACATAATAGGATGCTACTTCCCATCTGGCCAAAATATCCTTCCACTATAAAACCGCCTCAGCTGGACTACCCTCCATCTCCCTCAAGAGACCATAATTTTAGATGACTTCAATATTGATTGCGGCAATCATCCAACCCAGCATCTAAACCTTCATGGCTTCACCCAACTAGTCCAGTCACCAACCAGAATAAATAAAAACTCCAACAAGCACACTACCCTGGATTGGATACTAGTCAGCAAGATTCCCCAGTCCTGTATAGCAGGCTGCTTATCACATAGCCTCAGTGATCATTCTCCAACATTCCTACTCAAAAAACACCTATACCAAGTTAAACCTGTCATCTACCATCAAATACGTAAAAAACTACACTTTAACCCAATCGCATTCATCTCATCCCTCAAAGAATGTAACTGGCACCCTCTAAATTACTTCAGCCTAAATGATGCAGTCCAATTTTTCAATACTACCTTTTTAAGCATCGTAAATAACCATGCCCCCATAAGACTTACCAGAACCAAAGCCCAGCCCTCCCCATGGCTACAGAAAACCACTAGGTCAGAAATAAATAAAAACGAGATAAAGCCTGGGAACACTGGCGCAAAACCAAAACCCGTTCAGCTCGACAGAAATTCCTGGAACTATGCAATAGAATCAAAAAGCTAATAAAGGAGGACAAAATCCAATACTACCAGTCTGCCCTCAACTCCTCCCAACACAACCCCAAACAATTCTGGACCTCCATAAACTCCATGCTCCACCCAGGTAAAATCAATACCCCTACACCTAACATTCCTCACTCCTCAGAAAATATTGCTACCTCATTCAACACACACTTCACACAAACCGTACTATCACTAGCTAGACAACACAAACCCCCTCCCTTACACTCCACACCTTCACCCAGTAATATCCCCACACTCTTCTCATTTTCTCCCATTCCTTCCTCCAACATAAGAAAACTCTTAACTAAACTTAAACCCACAAAATTAGCAGTAGACAACCTCCCAAGTGAATTCCTACAAATTGCAGCTGACGCCCTAGCCTACCCAGTATCCATCTTGATTAACCGATCTCTGTCAGAATGCTACATCCCTACAATGTGGAAAATATCACACATCATTCCCCTTCACAAAGGCGGCCCCTCCACAGAACTAACCAACTACTGCCCCATAGCGATTCTATCTCCACTCTCCAAAATACTAGAGAGATGCATTCACTCAAATCTCAGACTACCTCCTTACTAACAACTTCCTTTCTAATACTCAATATGGTTTCCGACCAAACCATAGCACCACCACTGCCTTACTCTCTTTTACTAACACTATCCTTCACCATAAAAACAATGGCCATCTCTCCTCTGCTACTTTCCTAGACCTATCTAAAGCATTTGACATGGTCCCACACAAACAGCTCCTCTCTGTACTCAATAACCTATCCTTTTCTCAATCAGTCACCAACTGGTTTTAAAGTTACCTGTCTGACTGCCAGCAATCTGTTGTATGGCAAAATGACATATCTCCCCAACTACCTGTCTCTATTGGTGTTCCCCAAGGATCCCTCCTTGGACCCCTACTCTTCTCTATTTTCACCAATAATCTAGCCTCTGCCACCAAACATGGCACACTCATACAATATATAGATGACTCAACCATCATCTGCTCAGCCCAGTCCCTACCTGAACTGCAAAAGGTCAGACAGGATGCCTTTTCCTCTGCTGAAACTTGGCTATCCGATGCCCAGTTAATATTCAACCCAAATAAAACTAAACTCCTCATCTTCGAACCCACCAAACATACTCAAAACAACTCTCACTTTAACATCACAGCAAAAGACAACACCACTATCCACCCAACAGATCACACCAAATTGCTAGGAGTTGAAATACACAACAATCTCAAATTTGACATTCACATATCCATGACCATAAACAAAGTCCACCAAAAACTAGGAGCCTTGTACAGAAATAAGCAACTCTCACCAAAGCAGCTAGGATTTCAGTTGCAAATTCGCAGCTCATCTCCACCCTACTTTATGCCTCTCCAATATATACCAACCTAAGGCAATTCGATCTAAATAAACTCGAGACCTGCTACAACAAAATCGCCAAATTCGCCACCAGGGCATCCTACCACAGTCACCATTGTCTCTCACTTACTGAACTAGGCTAGCTAGAACTCCCTCACCTCTTTCAATGGTATCAACTCACACTCGCCCACAAACTGGTTAACCATCCTCTACAGGTCCCATCCCTCCAGTATCTACTCCAACCCTATCTCACCACCAGACCACTACGATCCAGCAACAAAAATCAATTACAGGTTACTAGAGCCAATAACACTGCTGGAGAAGCACTATTCTCCAGCGCTATAGCCAAATTATGGAACACCCTTCCCCCCACAATAACCTCTCTACCATCATGCACCCACTTCAAAGCTTTACTTAAAGCGCACCTAAATACATGCTGGCTATGCCCTTGTAACTCTCCCCTCTAACTTCTCCCACTCCATCTACCTTCTACCTCTCTTCCACCCCACAAACTACTTTTAATTACAGCAAGCTCTGATACTTCCATGCCTATCTACTTATTATATGGCAGTAACGTCTTATTGTAACAATTGTTAATATCTGCTATGACTTCGTGGATAGAACAGATGCTAGTTATCTATTGAATGTACTATGTTCTTCATCTGTAACTATGTTTGTAATATTTTAATTGCTAGGATTCTTCATCTGTAACTATGTCTGTAATATTCTAATTTGTGGAGATTTTCTCCCCGGGCCTCCGCTGAAAATGGACCTGCGTCCAGTCGGACATTCCCGGTCAACAAATGTAAGTAAGTAAATAAATAAATATAGACACGCCCTTTCAGGGATCAGCCTCCCTTTATGTGCTGGCAGGAAAGTTCTGAAGGGCTTGTCTTGTGCTTGTCTTTTAGTCAGCTCAGTTTGCTTTGGAAGTTGGCCAGCTGTATGTCCTTGGCAGGATATAACCCATATAGTTAAGAATACTGCAGCAGTGATCATTCGACCATCTGCTGTTATGCTGAGTTTTACTTCGGCAATTGTACATGCTCTTTGTGTTTCACTGTTGCAGTTATCACATTTGGGTTATCCTTGCTAGGGTAGCCCTTGGACGGCCCGAATACCAGAGGCTTAATATTTCTGCGTTGGTTGCTGTCGCTTCAGGACTGACGTCAGGTCATCAGTAGTATAAAGTAAGGCAGCTGACGCCATTACATCTGTCTTTCTTGCCGAGGAGCCAGAAGCAGTTTGCACGAGTGCCGGTTGGCCGCTACCTAAGATTCGTCTTCCGAATTGAAGCTGAAGTATTCTAAAGCTAAGTACCCCGTTGGAGATCCTTTTTTCTTGCTCTAATCGATGTCAGAAAAAGTAAAAAATTGTCTCGTCTACGGAAAGCAAATACCACACCGAGACTTTAATTCTTACTGCGTCATTTGTTGAGGCCCAGACCACGACATCCCTCACCGTCACATTTGTGCTTTGTTTAATGCCAGAACTATACGTCGTCTGGCCCTTATTGTAACTAGATATTTTCGCTTACGGTCCTTGTATTCCGATATGGCTTCGGTAAGCCATCCGACAGCAGATCTTCTGAAAAAACGTAAGGATAAAGACAGAGACACAGGTCCAAACCTACAGACGCTTCTGTTAAGCTAGTCGTCAGTTCTCTGGTCCTCCGTGAGGTGCTTTCGCAGACCCTGATGCCCACTTCTATGGATTTGCAGGCCGCTACTGAGACCCTTTCCGGAGTCCGGTATGCCTCAAAACTGTTCTTTGACTAAGGATCCTGCGGTTGTCTCTACCTTGGGTGGGTCTGGAGCTGCTGAGCAGGCACCGGCTTCCGAGGGAGTACTTCACACTACCGTTTCTCGACACAAACCGATGACTTCTTTCGAGTCTACCATTTTTTCGAAAACTACTGAGTTTCTAAGGCCCAGGGTACGAACCACACTCAAGAAACCAACGGCCCAATCTCAGGCACCTGCTTCCTTGCCTCAGCTGCAAATGCTTAAAATGGCAGAAGACCTTATCATGCTGATCAGTGGAGGCCAAGCTACCCCTTCCGAAAGAAAAAGAGATCTGTCTCCAGTAGTTTTGTCTGAACAGGAGTCTGATGATACTGATGCATCTGAATATGAATACATGCAACCCCTCTCTGCTTTTGAGGATTCTGATGCAGAGGAATCCATTCCTTCAGCCTCTCCACTCGAGGACTTTTCCTTTGAGGAAACCCTTCATACCTTAAGGGAGTGTTTCCAATGGGAATGTCAGGACTACCCTCAGTCTAAAAAAAGACTCAGAAAATTCTTAGATCCTCCACAGCACAGTTCCCTGGCCATTCCCCCCAGTCCTGGATGTTGTGGACAATGTTTTCCTGGAATCCAGTTTGACTTCTGACACCCACCCTCCTGCTCCCAGAAAACCTGACCGATATTACAGAGTCCCTGACTCTCTTAAATTTCTTTTCAAAATTCCTACTGCTGACCCTGAGGTAATTTCTTAAGGACCTAAAGGAATTAAAGCAACCTCTGCTAAGAATCCCACCCTCTCAGATAGGGATTCCCGAGCACTACACAGATGTAGTAAAAAAAATATACACCTCTGCTACTCTTGCTATCAGAGCACTAAATTGTCAGTTCCATATGCTAAAATTTCAGCAACATACCATGGAACTCCTCAAAAAAAAGTGTCTTCCTTTCCTGCTTGTGCAGAATCTAAAGAGTTACAAGAGTTAATGCATTCTGCAAGTCAAGTAACTAAGCCCAGCTTATACTGTGGTTTTGACACCCTAGAAGCTTCTTGCAGAACAGCAGTCACCAGTTCTGTCCTTAGAAAGCATGCTTGGCTTAAGGAACAGCCCTTGTCAGACCATGTAAAATCTAAATTATTAGATGCACCCTTGCACAAAGACAACTTGTTTGGCACCAAGACAGAGGAGGTCTTTAAAAAGATGGAAGAAAAAGCCAAATTTATGCAGACAGTTGAGGATTTCCTACAGGTCCAGACACCCAGGTTCAGCAGGCATTACCCCTCCAATCACTGGTCCTTTCCTGCCCCCCACCAAGTCAAGTTCAGCCCAGACCCCGGGAAAGCAGACCCCCCAGGCAGCAGCCACAGGGAATGCAGAGATCAAAGCAGTGGAGTTCCTCCACTTCAAAAGCAGGAAGTTCAAAGCCACCCCCTCATTGTAAGAACTCAGTGATTCTCCTTCCCCACTCCCTCCCTCTGCCCACCTGCACTTGCCCCTAGGAGGAAAACTCTCCTTTCACGCAGGCACCTGGGCCACCATTACCAACAACCGGTGGGTCCTCAACATAGTGTCCCAGGGATACATATTTTCTTTCCATACTCTTCCAACCCCAAAAGGCTTCCCAGATCTACCTCCAAACCAGTGGGCAGAGGCAAAAAAGCAAGTCCTTTCCCTGCTCTCTATGAGGGCAATAGAGCACATTTCTGCAGAACAGATAGGCTAAGGTTTCTACTCCAGACTTTTTCTGGTACCCAGAAAAGAGGGCACCTGGCGCCCCATCCTCACTATCCTTTCTAAACACCTTCCTGGTGGTACCAAAATTCAAAATACTCACCCTCCAGCAACTGCTACCCATGCTGTCCAAGGATGCTTGGCTCGCCACCCTAGACCTAAAAGAGGCCTACCTTCATATTGCTATCAGGGGAATCATGCAGGAAATATCTACGTGTCAGGGCAGGATCACTACACTTTCAGTTCTCTGCGCTTCCCTTTGGCTTATCTACTGCTCCCAGAGTTTTCACAAAATGTCTGTCTCCTGCCATTGCCTTTTGCAGAGAAAGGAATATCCAAATTTACCCATACTTAGACAACTGTCTAATTCAGGCAGTCAGTCAGGAAAAGCTGCTCAAGCACCTGGCCTTTGTAAAGTCCATACTGACCCCCCCTAGGGTACACTATCAGTGAAAAGAAATCCAAACTAGTACCCACCCAAAGGATTATATTCTTGGGAGCAAGCCTGGACACAGCATCCCAGATGGCATTCCTTACATCAGAAAAGCAAACTTACCTGACAACCTACTTCTCTCAACTAGCCACCAGACCCCAGTTATCTGCAAGAAAAATCCTGCAAGCTCTGGGGTTCATGGCATCTTGCATTCTACTCATTCTATATGCCAGACTGCATATGAGGAAACTTCAGTGATACCTAAAAAGCCTTTGGTGTCAACATTCTCAAGACCTGGAAACTTATACCAGTGGTGCCTTGCCTAAGGAACGATTTTCTTTGGTGGGCAGCAGCATGCTCCCACAACAAGGGACTACCTTTCTCACCACCCCCCTCCACCCAGACCCTCTACACAGATGCATCAGACTATGCCTGGGGTGCACGTCTAGACGTCAGGTGCATACAGGGACAATGGAGCCCACAGCAAATCCATCTGCACATCAAACAAAAAGAGACGTTAGCTGTCCAGCACACATTGACAGCTTTCAGGCCCCTTCTCTCCCCAGGGGCTCTCCTGATCAAAACAGACAACACCACTGTGATGTGGTATATCAACAAGCAGGGAGGGACTCACTCTTGCCCTCTATTCAGGCTGGCCATGACCCTTTGGCACACAGCCTCTGCCATGCAACTCCATCTGTTAGCACAATTCCTGCCAGGCTCTCTACACTCTCTGGCAGACCACTTAAGCAAAAATCTTCTGGACCCACATGAGTGGCAGCTAGACCAAAGAACCTTCACCCTAATAACTCAGAAATGGGGCACCCCGAAGGTCGACCTCTTTGCCTCCCACACCAACCGTCAGATCAGCAAGTTCTGCACCAGGGAGCATCACTACATGGCTTGAAAAGTAGATGATCTGTCCTTCCCCTGGGTAATTCCCTCGGTCTATGCATTTCACCCACTGCCTCTCATCACCAGGGTACTGCTCAAAATAAGGGAGGAAAAACCAAGGACAATTCTGATTGCTCCAGACTGGGCTCGCCAGCAATGGTACCCACTGCTGTACAGCCTGTCCCGACTGCCACCATGGCATCTCCCTCAGACCCCAACCCTCCTGACCCAGAGGGAAGGAGAATTCATGCCTCCCCAATTGCAGACCCTCAGTTTGGCAGCCTGGCTTATTCCCTTATCACTGATCAGTCTGCCAACCTCAGTAAACAGGTTCTAGATGTTATATTTGAGGCTAGACACCGTAGCACTAGAAAGTCTTATGTTGACAAATTGAAAAGGTTCTGCACCTGGATTCAGGCTAAGGGAGCCGATAAGGAACAGCCCTTCCTACCTCTCATCCTGCATTACCTAGCTGACCTGCTACATGGTGGTCTCTCCTTCTCCTCTATTAAAATTCATGCCTCTGCTATCTCTGCTCATTTCCCCTTTTTCTCACACCCTCTGATCAAACAATTCCTAAGAGGGACTAGCAACTTGAGGCCACCCAGAAGAGCACTTACCCCAGCTTGGGACCTTAACGTTGTGTTGGAAAAGCTCACCCTGCCCCCCCTTTGAACTAGCATCTTCAGCAGAGTTGAATTTTCTCTCCTGGAAGACAACTTTTCTTCTGGCCATCACTTCAGCCAGAAGGGTCTCCAAGCTACAAGCACTCATGGCTGTAGAGCCCTTCATCATCTTCCATGCTGACAGGGTGTCCCTCAGGACTAACCCTTCCTTCATGCCCAAAGTAGTGTCCAGTGTAGCTCTCAACCAATCCATTCATTTGCTCACCTTTATCCCTCACCCACGAAACAAGGGGGAAAGGATCCTGTACTCTCTAGATGTGCACAGACAGTTCAGATTCTATCTAGACAGGACTAAATCATTCAGAAAGTCTGATCAATTACTGGACAGCTTTGCTGCAGGGGCAGAGGGCAAAGCCATCTCCAAACAAACCATTTCCAAATGGATAGCACACTGCATCTATTTCTGTTACAAGCAGCATGGAAAACCTCCCCCTAAGTGGGTCAGGACTCCACCCTACAAGAGCAGTCTCCACCATTGCAGCTTTCCTCAGAGGAGTCCCAACCAGGGACATCCTGGAGGCTGCCACCTGGACATCTGTGCACACTTTCACCAAGCATTACCACCTGCCTATCTTCTCCAAATCCAGGGCAGGCTTTGCCACTGCAGTCTTGCAGGGCATCCTAGCCAGAGCCTAGTTTCCTTGACTGCCTCCACCCTTTTCCTCAGCTTTGGGAATCAACCCAAATGGGGTGACTGCAACCGTGAGACATGAAGAACATAGTACAGATGTGTACACTTACCATAAATGTAGATGTTCGAGTGTATTCACTGTTGCAGTCCTGTTTTCCCTCCCTCCAATCCCCCTCTTCTTTCTCTCTCTCTCTCTCCTTACAAGGAACTTTTTCGTATTTACTTTCTACTGGTGGAGTTCTTCCACCATATCCTGGCTCCCAATTGGGGGCTCCTGACAGGACAAGAAAAACTGACGTCATGGCGTTGGCTGCCTTACTTTATACTACTGACGACCTGGCGTCTGTCCTGAAGGACAGCAACCGACGCAGAAATACTAAGCCTCTGGGTATTCAGGCCGGCCGAGGTCTATCCTTGCAGGGATAACCCAAATGTGATGACTGCAACAGTGAATACACTTGAACATCTACATTTATGGTAAGTGTACACAACTGTACTTTTCCTGTCTTTAGTCTATTCTTTTTCTGTAGACTACCTGTAAATAGAGAAAGAAAAAGGAGGCGTTTTGGGTCATCCAACATAGAACCTGTTATCAAGCTGCTTTGAAGCATATGGATACGGCTTCCTCAACCCACAGAAGAGGCAGATGCCCTTTGTAGGCCTCTGGGTTATTGGAGTGAAGTACTTACCAGTCATCCTAGAGAAGATTCCTACACAGTCTGTTATGTCCACAGTAGATTCCAAATATCACAGCTGCTTGCTACTTTGCTACCTGACAGGGAATCTAAAACTTTGGACATAATTGTCACTAGTTTGCTGTTTTCTGCCATGTTGAATTTTAGCTTTCTCTGCTGTCTGTCTTATCCGACTAGATGGGTTCCTATCGCATGATCGAAAATTGTAAATGGCGAATGCGTATTGAGCGACCCCAATTGGTCAAAATGTCGCGCACGTAACACGGAAATCGCCGTAGGGAATATTTTCCCTTTATTTCAATGCAGTGCGATCTTGGAGTAGGAATATTTAAGCAGCGGGTGTGTGGGGGGCTTGCCCCCCTGCCTACAGCATTTAGGTAAGTATAGTTTTTTATTTTTATTTTTTTATTATATTTTCGAAATTCCAAACAACGCTCATATGGTGTCGACCATATGGTGTTAGAGGTTTGAAACTTTCAAAAATATAATATAGACCTGACTAGATGCATCCTCCATGATGGATAGCTCTTGATAGAACATTCAATCTTCTGTACGTCTGGGCTTTAAAAAAGCTGATTGAGATCATTTCCATAGTTCCCAGTATAAATGGGCTACCATGTGGCTTGCTGCAACTTTTTGCTGATGCTGTGAATTGGACATTAGGCTCCTGTACATGCCTTCTCTGGATGGAGGGATTCAGGCAGCCATTGTGGATACTCCCTTTTGGGTAGTTACCCCTCCCTGCTGTGATTTGGTTGACAGTATCCAGAAGAGGAGGCAGGCCATCTGTAATGCTGATGAACTTCTGCTACTCCTCTCAGAGCCCCCCCCCCCATCATTTTCTTCCAGTAAACCAAGTCCTTTGGAAGAATGAGCCCCTGCTGATCACGGAGGCCCTTCACTCATCAGACAGACTTATCCCCTTTTCAGCTCTGCTGTGGACTTTTAGGAGGACAACATCACCAACCCAGTAGCTGCAGGCCTGACTAACATGTATGTCTGTTCATGGGAGAATAAGTTAATCAGACTTTACTGTGGTTTGGTGGTCCATCACAAAGGACTGCTTTTTTTTTTCCTGGGGCTACAGATGACCACATCTTACAGCTTTTAAGTCTTCCGTCAGAAGGAGCCTTGTTAACAGACCCAGCATATACTTCTGTAAGAGGCCGTAGAGGCTATCATTGTCTTGGAATAAAGTCAGGTCTCTACTACTTCCCCTCTTTAATCCTGAAGAGGCAAGAGATGTCTGTCCAGTCCTGGACCTTGACATCTTCACTGAACGCATCAGGTTTGTCTGCTTCTGGATGGTAGTGTCATTATTGTACTGCCACAGGGTATCTAGTTGGCATACATCATTAGTTTAATCTATCGGATGTTTAGCCAATCTACAAATTATTGGGTGCCTTTCACATGGACTGTACATCCTCCCGAAGCATGCAAGTGTATGTTAGTATAAGATGGATGTATGAATGCAGCAAAAATCAGAACTTTTTGCCATATGTACACTTCTGTGGACTTCTTAGCTTAGCAGCACTCATATCTGAGACCAGGTTCAGCTACAGTTTGAAGCAGATAAGTATCCCAACTGGAGAAACATCTTCTTTTCTGTAGAAAAGTTATCTGAACATTTTCTTATGTCTGCCCATGCTGCTTGTGTGTTTTGTGTAGGAGGGCAACAAGTTAGGTTGTGTGAAATTTGTCTTTCCTTTTTTTTTCCTAAGACTGTTAAGCAGTAGATGCAACTGTCTGAGACTTTTTCTTGTATAATTAGTTAAGGGTTTTGGTGTATGCAATTATTCCTTCAGAGTCACCATTAGCTGACCCCCCCCTCCCCAACAAAAAAAGGAAGAGTTGTCAGAAGAGGTTTCAAAGTGAGTTGGATGTCCACCTCTTTTCTCTAGTCTGGTACAGATGTCTCTACTGAGGCAGTTTCATAGCCCTCAGGCCATCGGTCCGGTTCTCCTAGTTCCTCTGGTATGACCCCAATGGAGGCCATTAAGGCCTAGTAACACCATACATCTAATCTAGACAGGGTTATTGCTTAGAAGGGAGAAACTCACTGCTTTGTTTAAGAGCAAAGAAAGCATTCACCAGGTCTTGGTGAGGGAGGACGTCGCTGAGTAACTTATCTTGCACCTATCACCCCTGGGTTTTCGAATACTGGCAAAGGCTCTTGCCTCCGCCATAGTGCCTTTTTGAGGCAAGACTCAAAAGACAACCCCCCCCTCATAGACAACACAAAGAAAAAAAAAACTAAGGGTAATGCTGCTCAACGCCAGAAGTCTAAACCTCAAGATGCACGCACTCGAGACTCTCTTCAGTATGTAGAATATCGATATCTGTGCAGTAACAAAAACCTGGTTCAAGGCTCCCGAGAGCACCCCAGCACTAACAGGTTATACTTCGTACCATGCTTTTCGGCCCCAAAACTCGGACCGAACCACAAAAGGAGGGGGAGTATCCATATTTATCAAAGATACCCACACCTCCAGGTTAGTGGCACTGCACGAAGCATCAGAGACCATCCATGTGTAACTAACAGTGGGCAAAACTGCCTTTCAGTTTGTAGCCTGCTACAGACCACCCTCCCAAACACAGAAACCCCATTCGGCTTTCCTGAGAACACTGGAGAATATGAAGGTCTCTCCAAACACCATTATATTGGGTGACTTCAACTACCCAAACATTGATTGGGAAAACTACTCAAGCCCAAACACCCTCGCCCAATGGTTCCTAGAATTTATAAACTCAAATGCTATGGAACAACTGGTCACCACTCCCACAAGAGGGGAAAACATATTGGATCTGGTCATCACCAACATGGGGTCTCTATGTTCCACACCAGAGATATACCCCTCATTGGTAAGATCAGACCATAAACTAATCTCACTGGACATCCATATTCTGTCCCCACCCCCAGCCAAGGAAACCGCGGTGAAGAACTTCTCAAAAGCAAACTTCACACTTCTCAAAACCGAGGTGGAATCCTTCAAAGTCCCCAGGTCAGTGGAAAATACGGCCTAAAATGCAGAATCATTTACAAAAGCATTCTATGGACACCTACAGGAATGCATGGAGCATGCTATCCCAAATAAAAGCAATACTCACTCCTCCAAAGGCTGGAGAACTGTCTGGTGGACCCCGGCCATAAATAAGCTATACAACAAAAGGAGAAAGCTACTACATGATGGAGCAAAATCCCAAAAAGGGAAGGCATCTCTGATCAGTACTAGCAAGAAACTACGATCCCTCGTATAATCATCTAAGGCCAGCTTCGAAAGAAAAATTGCACAAGACACTAAAGATAATCACAAGGCCTTCTTTAGTTATGTCAGGAACCTGGGAGGCAACTCCCAGATATGCTCTGAGTTAGTGCAAAATGACAAAAAATACACTGAACCCACAGATATTGCCAACATCCTGGCAGAAAGGTTCAGTGCAAACTTCCCCCCCAAAAGAGCAAATGTCTATCCCAACAGAGTGTAGCCTTCCTGAGATCACAGATGCACAGGTGAGAGCTGCCCTCTCCAAAGCAAAAAACACAGCATCAGTGGGACCAGACGGTGTCCCGGGCTGCGTCTTACACGAGCTCAAAGAAGAACTAAACCCTCATATAAAGTCACTGTTCAATCTCAGCCTTACTACAGGATATGTACCCAAGGAATGGCATACAGCAATAGTGGTCCCACTCCACAAAGGTGGTGCCACAACAGACCCCGGAAACTATCGCCCTATAAGCCTGACTAGCCTGGTCTGCAAAGCTATGGAGCGTATCATCATGGAAATCATAAACAAAGACATTGGGAACCTCCAGACACTGGATCCTACCCAGTTCGGCTTTGTTAAGGGCAGATCTTGCCTCTTGAACCTGCTTGACTTCTTTGAAGCAGTTACCAAAGCCATAGATGAAGGGAAGGTAGTCCACACAGCCTACCTGAACCTCGCAAAAGCCTTCGACACAATACCCCACTCGGGCATCATAAATAAGCTCACCAGCTTAAATATCAACCCCTATGTCACAAGATGGGTTGCAAACTGGCTCAGGGATAGAACCCACATGGTCAGAATAGCAAGTGCCATGTCAGACTCTAAACCAGTTACAAGTGGCATCCCACAAGGCTCAGTCCTCGGACTTCTCTTGTTCGGTATATATTTCTCCGAGGTACAGGCTAACACAGGTGGACTATGGCTGACCAAGTTCGCAGATGACTGCAAACTGGGTGCCATAATCGACTCTCTGGCTGACACAAGCATCCTCCAAAAGGGTCTCACAGAGACGGATAACTGGTGCCAGAGCCATGGCCTAAAGCTAAATGCCAAAAAGTGCATAGTCATCCCCTTTGGGAAAAACAAAGTGCCCACAAATTACCACATAGGTGGTAATCCATTAAGTACGGAAGAAGTAATTAGGGACTTGGGGACCCAAGTAGATAGGAATCTCTCCTTTGACAATCACGTTGCCAAAGTGGTTAGAAAGACCTTCTATATAGCCCACCTTATCACAAAAGGGTTCACATCTAGATCAAGAGAGGTCATTGTGCCCCTCTACTCATCACTTATCAGGCCCATAATTGAATACAATGCCCCATTTGGGATGTACCTTACCCGACACCTGCAGCAACTGGAAAGACCCCAAAAGTACCTCACCAAGAGGATCAAGGGACTCAAACAGATGCCTTATACAGTTCGGCTAAAGAAACTCCAGCTCTACTCAGTTGTGTACCGCCTACTCAGAGGCGATCTGTGTCTGACGTATAAAGCCATGTCCAACCCAGAATTAATGGACATGCTTCACCTCAGGAAATTCAAATCCCTTAGAGCTACATGCTCCAGGGACTTGAACCTCAGCACAGAAATAAATAGGACATGCTGGAGGGACATATTCATATCCCAGAGGCTCCCCTCACTCTGGAACAAAACCCCAATCCATGTTAGGCAGAGCCCCTCACTGACCCTCTTCAAGAGAAATCCTGACGAGTGGATGGGAGATTGTAAGTTTACCCCTGGGATCTCTTCTGTGTCCTTGCTTGACAGAGGTACAGTAAACTAACCTTAAAAGGGCTACCTGCTGTGACCTATTATACAGAGGCACAGTCAACTAATCTAAAAGGGTGGCGAAAGCCAAACACACTCTGGCTAGGCTTATAAATGCCCTAGGGCAGATAGCCTAGTATCAATCTATGAACCTTTGTGGGTCTAGCCTATGTATTCTTCTCCCAGAACTGTCAGGCTTGAAAACCCTAAAAAAGGATTAAAAAAATTAAGAATTTATTCCCCCTTTTTACTCCTGCTGTACAGAAGGGTTTCTCATGAGAACTGGTTCAACTTTGTCCAGGATGTCTTTACAGCTCTTGACTCCGGCGTCTACCCAGGCTAAATTGAGACTAAAATAGGTTGTGCTCTAATTCAGAATAAGTAAATATATAGGAGGACTTACCTTCCTCTATTCTGTGTGAGTAAGAATCTGGGGCCACCCTGTTATCCGTTTCTCCCATTGAGGAAATATCTTTCTCTGACAGTGCATCTAAAATGAAAGATGTCCATCCTTATTACAGTTGCAGTATTCCTTACAAAATGGATACCCTAACAAGGATAGCCATATGTCTGGCCAGCATACCAAAGGCTTAGACCTTTTCAAGCACAGTACGTCAGACTATAAGGTACATAATGGCATATGAGAGCTAAATCTTCAGAACTTCTTTGCTGCTATTTTTGTTGTTATTTTCATATCAAGCAGATTCCTTTTCCTATTCATGTTCATCCTACCAAGGTGGAGGACTCTTCTGGAACTTTTTTCAAGTGGCTTGATTCTGCATCTATTTTGGAAAATGCTGCTTGGTCTTTTTTACATATTTTTACTAAGCACTACAAATTGGAAATTGTTTCCATAGTTAGGGCAGGTTTTAACATATCTGTCCTCCACGGGTTTCTGGAGAGTTATTCTGTTGCTTCCTCTTACTCCCACCATCTTTATTAGGTTTAATACTCATCCTTTTGTAAGGAATATTGCAGTAGTGATAAGGAAGGACACAGTAGAGTTGTGTAAGAAATTACCATAAATGTCTTGTTTTCCACTGTTGTAGTATTCCATCCCTCCTTCCCCCTGTTCAGCATTTTTCTTTGCCTGAACAAGGGGGTCTTTCCTTCTTCCCTTTCTGGATGTACATGTTCTATTTTTGTTTTCCTCTTGGGACCTTAATGCTGTTCTTGAGAGGCTGTTTTCCTGGAGCACTTCAGTTCCGAGGATTTGGCTCTCATGTGTCACTTATGTACCTTACACATAGGACATACGTCTGCTGTATGGCTTATGAAAGGACCTAAAGCTTTGGTATGCTGGCCATTTGTATGGTTATTCTTGGCAGGATATTCCTTTTGGAAGGAATACTACAGCAGTGAAAAGAAGTACATCTACTGTTGTGGTAAGATGTCCTTCTGTATCACTGTCGCAGTGTTCTTAACCTTGGGGATCTCCTGCCAAGCACAGCCGCCCAATGTCTGGCCAGTATACCAAAGCCTTTAGATCTTGTATGGGCTGTACATCACATGCATGCTCCCTGCACAGGACATGGGGCATAAAGGTGATGTACAGATGCAGTTACCCAGAACTTCTTTGCTGCCAGTCTAGAGCTATCATCGCTCAACAGTCTGAATGTCCTTTGCTGTGCTGAATACCTAGCCATCAGATAGGTGCCTGTTGGGTCTTCTTGTTTTTACTGTTGGTCTTGTTTTCCTTTGGTTACCTGGAGTTCATTTTGTCCAAGAAGGGAAAGTGTAAGTGTGGGAGGCAGACGCCCCATAAGGATCATCACAAACAGTGTCTCTTTTGTTTGGGTGCTTCCCACAACCATACCTCTTGTAGTATTTGTAAGATGTTTGTGCCTAAGACTGTTAGAAGCTGGGTATCGTCCCTAGCCATCTGTCTTGAGAACCAGAGGCTTAAATAGTTAGTCCATGGTACCCAGGATAGCTTGGCAGAATCAATTTAACCCCAAGGTATTTCTGTTAAGCAAGAAAAAGGCCAAACAATCCTGGCTGGATTATTTGGCTGCCCAGCCTCCACCAGATTTCTCTGTAGAAGCGGGTGGCAGCTCTGCCAGTGTGTATCAACTTTGGATTCCTGTGCCGCGATCCCGTCAGAGGCCAATATGGATCCTTCCTTTCGCACATCCTCTGAGGCTTTACAGGTGTCTGTTTTGGATATTGAGACTAAGACTCCTGATTCTCCAAAGAAACCTGACAGATTTGGTAATGTTTCGGGGGATTGTCAATTCCTGTTTGTGTCATTCTGCTGATCCTGCTGTAGTGTCAGTCTCCTCTGACAAGCCATCTGCTCTCTACCAAGCTTCTGCCTTTGGATAAGGATAGTAGGGTGATAGAGACGATTGGAAAGAAGCTCTGTACTTCTTCCACGTTGACCATTAGTGCCATCAATAACCAGACCCTCACGACCAGATATGCTCTGGCTTTGATTGCCCAGGCTTGTCAGGTTATTTTTGACCTCCCTGATTCTGAAGCAAGGTTTTCTGCTCGATCTGTTTTGGGTTCTGTCTGTCAGGTGGATAGCTACTGTATCAAGTGCAGCTATGATGCTGCTGATGCCTCTTCCAGAGCTGCTTCCTTTGGGGCTGTCATGAGGCTTTACTCTGGGCTTCACTTGCATTCATTACCTGAAGACATTAAAGTCAAGTTGCTGGATGCTCCTGTGGAAAATAAAAGTCTCTTTGGGACTGCTGCTGATATGTTTTAGTCTCTTCAAGAAAAAGGTAAAGCTTCACAGGACGTTAAACATATTTTTGTGTCCCCTATTTCTTAAGTTACAGAGGAACTATCCTACTAGGTCTGCATTTGTTTGCAGGCAGAATCGTCAGGCCCCTAAAAGCAGGGAGGGTGGTAGGTGAGATCCTCCTTCTCAGGCTCCTGTGACGTAGAAGCCTCCTTTCTGACAAGCCTGATTCTCTTTGTGGCACTCTCCCCCCCAACCCTCGGCCAGGTTCTCTTGTCCCATTGGCTCTCCCTATGTCTTCCAAACTGGCAACTGATCACCTCGTATTCTTGGGTTTTGTCCGTCATCTGTCAGGGCTACTTCATAGTGTAGAAGTCCCTCCCTCCTTTTTCAGGGATTCGTTAACCTCCTTGAGAGAAGCTTCCTCATTTCTCAGGGGTTCTTCGGTCCCTGGTGGACCAGGGAACTATTCAACCTTTCCCTCTTTCCTAAGTAGGAAAAGGATTTTACTCCAGAATGTTCTTAGGCCCTCGAAAGGAGGGCTCTTGAGACCTATTTTGGATCTTTCCTTGCTCAGCACCTTTTTCAAGGTTCCTTCTTTTTGGATGCTTTCTCTTCGAACCCCGTTTCCTCTGTTGCTGCCGCAGGCTTTTCTGGTTTCCTTGGATCTAAAGGATGCTTGCCTTCATATTCCTATTCATCTTCTTTTCAGGAAGTTTTTATAGGTTCATAGGTTCATAGGTAGGTACTAGGCTATCGGCCCAAGGGCCTACTTAAGCCTAGCCAACAAGGTTCCCTGGCTTACACCACCCAAGAAAGTTATTTTCCTGTGCCACTGTCGAACAGACACAGAAGTGATCCCCGGGGTGTATTTTCTATTTCCCATCCACTCATCGAGATTTTTCTTGGAGTGCTAATGAAGAACTTTGCTTGACATAGATGGGTAGCCTGTTCCAGAATATGGGAAGTCTCTGGGACAGGAATCTATCCCTCCAGCATGTCCTGTTTATTGTGGTGACAAGGTTAAGTCCCTAGAGCATGTAGCTCGGAGGGATTGGGATTTTTTTAGGTGTAGCATGTCCAACAGCTCTGGGTTTGACATAGCTTTATATGTTAGGCAGAGATCACCTCGGTGTAGACGATATGCTACGGAGTAAAGCTGGAGTTTTTTGAGGCGGTCAGTGTAGGGCATTTGTTTGAGGCCAGTAATCCTCTTTTTGCATCTCTGTTTCTTCCTCTTATTTTCAGTTCTCTGCTGCCCCAAGGGTATTCACAAAATATGCCTAGTTCCTGTGATTGCCTTTTGCAGGCTCCAAGGCACTCAGATTTTTCTATATTTAGACAACCTGTTGATTCAGGCATCTTCTACCAGTTGCCTTTTACAGGCTGTGGAGTTAACCATCTCTCTCCTTCAAGGTTTGGGGTTCACTATCATCTTCCAAAAATCTGTCCTGACTCTTTTTAAGGATCATCTGTATTTGGGCTGCAGGATTCAGACATTGCCAATACTGGTCCCTCTTCCACCTCCAAAGATTTTGTCTTTGACAGATTCCTTTCAGCCTCTTCTGCCTGCCATTCCAGCCAGAGAGTTTCTTTGGGCCCTAGGATTCATGACCTCTTCTATTCCAATGCTCCCTCTTGCCAAACTGCATGTGCAGAAGCTTCAAAGGTACCTCAAGCCAGTTTTCTTCAGCATTGCCACTCTGGATTTCAGAGTGCCTCTTCTTTTTTTGTGTCAAGTTGGCATTTGAATGGTGGATTCAGCAACTTAATTGCTAATACACAAAAGAGCCAGCACACCGAAGTCAGCTTCCAACTGAAATTTAATGAAGTTCAAAGCACAGTGGACCACATATCAATGGGAATATCAGTACAGCATACCGGTTTCAGCCATAAACCTTCATCAGTGCAAGTTAACTTAATTTGTTAATTAAATTTCAGTTGGACTTCGGTGTGCTGGTTCTTTTGTATATTAGCAATTGTGTTATGGCATTGCACTTCCGCAGGATTGAGTCAGTTGTGATTCACCATTCAGCAACTTACCCTCAACCCAGGCCTGCCCTTACAGCCTCCTTTTCCTTCTCAAGAACTGTTTACAGATGCCTCAGACATGAGGTTTGGGGCTTCCTGTGTTCACTTGAAACTTCAAGGTCTCTGCCCCCCATCAGAAGTCAGAGTATAACAACATCAAAGAGATGAGAGATCTGCTTCTGACCCTTCGGGCTTTTCACCCCATGCTGCCTCCAGGACCTCTGAAGGTTAATACAGACAGCACGGTGATGTGGTATGTCAGCGACCCTGAGGGGAGGGGGCACAAAGTCTTATCTTCTTTGCAGGCTAGCTTTTCAGGCCTGGGATCTGGCTATCAGTTATCAGCTAACTCTTCAGGCAGTATATATTCCTTCAGAGCACAATGGCAGACACTTGAGCAGGTCCAAAACACAGGCTCACAAATGGATGCTTCACAGAAACATGATGTAATGTGATCTATCCTACTTCCATCTCTACAGATGGAAACTTTTCTGTCAAATTTTTCTATAAAACTCACCCAAAAGCTGTTTTTTCACAGTGTTGTGTGTTGATTGTTTTGGTCCCCCTTGTGGTATTGTGTGTTGTTTAGTAAAAAGGTTCATTTTAGACAAATATTCCAATAGAGCTGAATATACTTTTCACTGCTTAGATGTGCACAGGCAATTCGCGCTTTATTTGATAGACACACAACAAACGGAAATCAGATCAACTGGACCAGGAGAGACCGACGATTATCCGAATTCTCTTCTCCTCTCTTGAAAGACCTGAGTATGTTATGAATGACATGTCTATGTCTCTGTGAAGGAGAGCGAACAAGAAGATCTGGGAAGTAGTGGTATCCTGGGAATGTTTCTGGACATAGTCCATCAATGGAGTATTCCTCAGGTAGATCTTTTGCCTCCCCTCTGAACAGACAGCTCCCTCTTTTTTGTTCCAGAGTGCCATGCCATTTGGCATGGAAGATGGACACCCTTTCTTTCCCTTGGAAGAGGCTGTATCTCTGCCTTCCCACCCCTTCCTCTATTTCCAAGAGTCCTGCAGAAGATTAAGCTGGACTCCCCAAAAATCTAGCTAGTGACCCTCTTTTGGCCAAGACAGCACTAGTTCCCCCTATTAATGCATCTGGTCAGGAGCATTCGTCACAAGATGTTCTTCGTGTTTCACTGTTGCAGTCATCACATTTGGGTTATCTGCTTGCAGTAGCCCTCAGTCGGCCTGATTAACAAAGTCTTGGGTCCTGCGTCAGTTGCTGTCCCTTCTTCCATGACGTCAGGTCATCGGGGGTATAAAACATGTAGCTGATGTCATTACCTCAGTCTTTCTTGCTGTGCGGTGCCCGAAGCAGAAGCAGTTCGCAAGTGCCGGTCAGCCGACTCCTGAAGTTTTCATTTTTGAGTTTCAGAACCAAAGTCTTCAACTAAAGCTAAGTACCCCGTTGTGGAAACTTTTTCTTGTTCCTCTCCGATGTCAGTAAAAGTTAATAATTGCATTACTTGTGGAAAGCAAATACCTCACAAAGATTTTCATTCGTACTGTATTCCTTGCCTAGGCCCTGACCATGACGTACCTTGCTGTCAGTTTTTGTGCCTTATTTAACCAACATACTATCCGTCGTCAGTATATTTTCGCTTCTAAATATTTCTGTTCTCGGTTCAGTTATCCAGAAATGTCATTGGTAAGCTATGACTACCAGCATCCCGAAAAAACACAAAGATAAAGACAGAGATAGGCCGCCTAGGTCCAAAGCTGCCGACGACACTTCTCCTAAGCCAGTCGCCAGTTCGCCAGTACTCAGTGAGGTGCTTTCGCAGCCCCTGATACCCGCTACTTCTGATTCGCAGGCCTCTACTGAGACCCATTCGGAGTCCGGTATGCCGCAAGATGCTTCAACTGTGGAACCTGTGGATGTCTCTATCTTGGATAGGTCCAGAGCCACTGTGCAGGCACCGGCTTCTGAGGGTGAATTCAGGCCTATGTACTTGCATATTAAACTGACACCTCCTTCTTCTTCTTTAAGGCCTAAACCTCAAACCTTGCCTAGAAAACTGATGCCCAGGCCGCATGCTCAGGCCTCTTTGCCTAAAAAACAAATGATAAGAATGGCTGAAGACCTTATAACTTTAATCAGGGGAAGCCAACCTTCCTCTTCTAAGAGACCTAGGACTGAATTTGTCTATGAATCTTCTGACCAGGATTCTGATTTTTCTGATTCTTCTGATAATCTGGATTTACCCTTATCTACTTATGAGGATTCTGATGCAGAGGACTCTATTCCCTCTGCTTCTCCTCCAGAGAATTTCTCTTTTGCTGAAACCTTGCACACTCTAAGGGAGCATTTCCACTGGGAAAGCCAGGATTTCTCTGATTCAAAAAAGAGGCTTAGGGACTTCTTACTCCTGCTTCAACATAGGTCTTTAGCTATACCTCCTGTACTAGACATTGTTGATGATGCTTTTCGGGAATCTAGTTTGGCCCCTGATTCCTTGCCTCTTGCTCCCAAAAAACCTGACAGATATTACAGGGTTCCTGATTCTCACAAGTTCCTTTTTAAAAATCCTATTGTGGATCCAGAGACTATTTCACAGGGACCCAAGGGCATTAAGGCTTCTACTGCCAAAAATCCTACCCCTTCTGATAGAGATTCCAGGACGCTGGATAGATGGGGTAAGAAGGTTTACACTTTTGCAACTTTGGCCATTAGGGCCTTAAACTGTCAGTTTCATATGTTAAAGTATCAACAACATATTACTGGATTGCTTAAACAGAAAATTATGTTGATTCCTGACTGTGCTGAAAATAAGGATTTACAGGATTTGATGCATTCTGCTGAACAGGTTGGAAAACATACTTTGCAATGTGGGTTTGATTCTTTAGAGGCCTCTTGCAGGGCTGCTGTGGCTGGGTCTGTTATCAGAAGGCATGCTTGGCTTAAGGAGCAATCTTTGCCTGATCATGTTAAAGCTAAACTGTTGGATGCTCCCTTAAATTTGGACTGCTTGTTTGGCAGTAAAGCTGAGGAAGTTCATAAAAAGATGGAAGATAAAGCTAAATCTATGCAAACTGTTAAAGATTTCCTACACGTTCAGCCTCCAAGATTTAGTAGGCATTGGCCCTCTAAGAATTGGTTCTTTCCTGCTACTTCCAGGCCTTCTCAATCCAAACCCAGACCCAGCAGAAACTCCAGGTTTCAGTCCCAGGGTACGCACAAGACTAAGCAGTGGGGGGCTTCTGCTTCCAAATCTGGAAGTAGTAAGACTCCCCCCTATGGAAAACTGTCTCACTGACTTGACTTTAAAACTTCCAAGCGCTTCTTAACTGACTGCTCCTTTAGGGGGAAAGATTGGTCTGCAGGTCAGAAACTGGGAACTCATTACCCAGGACAAATGGGTTTTAAATATAGTGTCCCAAGGATGCAGATTTCACTTTCACACATTGCCAATGTCCAACGGTTGGTCAGATCTACCCCCAAATCAGTGAGCAGAGGCTCAAAAGCAAATACTCTCTCTTTTAAACATAAAGGCTATTCAAACTGTACCAGAAGAGGAAAAAGGACAAGGTTTCTACTCAAGACTTTTCCTGGTACCCAGAAAAGGCAATTCATGGCACCCAAACCTGGACCTGTCTACTCTAAACACCTTTTTGGTGATTCCAAAATTCAAGATGCTGACTCTTCACCAGTTGCTTCCCATGCTAGGAAAAGATGCCTGGATGGCAACACTCGGTTTGAAGGAAGCATACCTGCACATCCCAATCAGGGAATCTTGCAGAAGCTTCAAAGCAGGCTACAATCACTATCAGTTCTCTGCACTGCCCTTTGGCTTATCTACTGCGCCCAGGGTATTCACAAAGTGCCTAGCCCCAGTCATTGCATTTTGCAGGCAAAGAAATACTCAAATATACCCATACCTGGACGATTGTCTAATTCAGACAGAAAGCCAGGACATACTTTTGAATCGTCTGGCTTTTGTACAAAGAGTGCTAACTTGTCTGGGGTACACTATAAACAAAAAGAAATCATATCTGGTACCCTGTCAACAAATTACATTCCTGAGAGCAAGCTTGAATACAACTTCCCAGATGGCTTTCCTCACGCCAGAGAAACAAATTCATCTGACAGCATACTTCAAACTAGTGGCCACGAAAACCCTGTTATCTGCAAGGCAAATATTGCAAGCCTTGGGGTTCATGACCTCCTGCATTCTTCTAATTCCATATGCAAGACTGCATATGAGGAAACTACAATGGTACATAAAATGCCTATGTTGTCAACATTCTCAGGATCTAGAAGCAATGATTCCTGTCATACCTTGCTTACGCCTGGAATTTCTTTGGTGGGCAGAGGCATGCCACCTAAACAAGGGACTACCATTCACCCTACCCCCTGCCGCCCAAACCCTAACAACAGATGCATCAGACTATGCATGGGGGGCTCACCCGGCAGGGAAGTGCATTCAGGTCGATAGTTATGGACCTTAGGGTTAGGGTGCAGGTTAAGGTTAGTGGATGGATAGGAATGTATGTACGGTTTAGTGTAGGGTTAGAAGTAGGGTTTTGTTAAGTGTATGTGTGTGATTTATTTATTTTGGTGTGCTTGTGTTGTGTGTATGTTTCTCAGAACAGTGAAAAAAATTGCTGTTCTGAGTGTTCATTGTTAGCATACTTCGAAATTCCAAGTTCGAGTTTATGGTGTTCGATATTTTGGAATTTCGAATATATGATATAGACCCAAAATACATAAACAAGGACTTTTCTTAGATCTAAGGCAGATCCTGGAAGTCGTAAAACAATAAACATTTCCAAGACAATACAAAAAAAAACTTGTAGTTCTAGACATTGTGTCTGTTACTGCACTGAAACTGAAAGGTAACGTCCTTTTATTACATGGCCATAAAGTAATTTAATTTCAGCTGTTTCGCTGAAGTTAACCTCCTATGTTTCAGTTTCCATTGTAAACCTTTACAATAGTGCAGGCACGTTTCTGTTCTATTCCAGTAGGGCATGCTGTGGTTTGCTCAGTACTTTACAAAATATCTTTTCAGCACACGTCTGTACAAACTATGTTCTACGACATACAATTCTAATACATTTGTAACACAAGCATATGCATCATGTTGGTATTCACAAATGTTATATAATTATTTACAAAATTCCAGCTAGCTTGGCTGGCAGTATCTCCTTTCGTGACAATGGCAATTCCTCCTTTTTTTTTTCACAGAGACAAGGTGTCTCTTTGTACTAATCCATCTCCATCTCTTATGCTCAACGTTGTTAATGAGTTGTCCTTAAGTTAGGTAGTATGACAGCCTTCTTTATTCCTTCTCCGCAGTCTGCTAGTGAGAGGGTCCTGCATACCTTGGATTTGCACAGACAGCTCTGGTATTATTTGGATAAAACTAAGACCATTCATAAGTCTGGCCAGCTTTTTATTTCTTTTCATCCCAAGTTGTTGGGTTTAGCTGTTCCCAAGGAAACTATCTCCTCTTGGATATCTAATGCCACTTGCTTTTGTTATTCTTTTCATGACAAGTGACTGTCTACTTCATTGAGAGTTCATTCCACTAGGGCTGCTGCTTCTTCTGGTGCTTTCTTCAAGGGTTTGGACGTCAATTACATCCTTAAAGCTGTTACTTGGTCCTTATTGCATACCTTTACTAAGCTTTATAAATTGGATATGGTTTCTAGATTCAAAGCAAGTTTTGCTAGGGCTGTCTTGCATAGGTTTGTTGAGGGCTCTTCCCAGCCTTCCACTTCCCTCTCCTTTTCTTGCATTTTTATACTCTCCGTAAGGTTAAGAAGATGCTACAGTGATGTAGAAGGACATAGTACAGTTGTGTAAAATCTTACCATAACAGTAGATGTCCTTCTTTTCACTGTTGCAGCATTTGATCCCTCCCTCCACCCCTCCTTTTTCTTCTGGGATTTGTTTAGTTACTCTCCTGGCCAAGGGCCCCCTTTTCATTCTGCATTTTCTTCACTTGAATGTGCATAGCCTCCTTTTTGTTCTATGGAGACTGATCTCAACTGGGGCAATTTAGTTCTGGGTAACTGTGTCCATACATCACCTTTATGCCCTATGTCCTGTGCAGGGAACATATGTGTGATGTACGGTACATTCAAGATCTAGAGACTTTGGTATACCGGCCCGATGTTGGGCTATACTTGGCAGGAGGTCCCTAATGTTTAGAATACTGTAACAGTGAAGAGAAAGGCATCTACTGTTATGGTAAGATTTTACACAGCTGTACATTCTTACACAGCTGTCATTAGGTTTCCCCTGAAAAGATGCCATTAGTCTAACCTGGTCAGCCAAGTGTAAGTAAAAGAAAGAAAGATAAAGTAAATAAATACATTTTACAAGTTCTTCACTGTGTACTCTCCAAAGTCTTTAGGTATCTTCCTTTTCTTGGGAGTTTTGGAAAATGCTTTTAATGCAGCTTCTATCTTCTCTGATTCACAAACCCAAATTAAAGCTAACGTACTTGACATGGTTAGTACTACTTCCCAAGTCACTAAGCAGTCATTCAGTGTGCGTGTGATACAGTGGATGACATATTTAAAGCTGCAGCTAGAGGTACAGTTATGTGCAGGAATATGTGGGTCCGGTTCTAAATTATTTACTTGATGAAAACCTACTTTTTGTTAATTCCGTGGTTGAGATACTTCAAAAAGTTAGAAGCTAGAAGAAAGTTGATGCAGGAAGTCAAGCAGTTTTTGATTTGATGTCTTTTCCATCCATTCCTCAATGTATAGGGCTCTGATCTGATCTCGGATCCAGCTACAACCACATCCAAACTTTGGATCTGGGGTTCAAGTGCCTCCTCCTCCTACTTGCAATCCTTGTGAAAAGAGTGAGCTACCTCAGGTCTCGTTAGCCACCATAACATCTTCAAGGATCTTGGTGCTCAGGTCTCAGAACCTCTCCGAAGCTGATGTGGACAGGATGCAGACTTATTTCCTTCGGACTCCGATTTCATTGAGGGTACTCCTGGCACCCATCACTGTCTGATTCAGGAGGAACATCACTGTCCCTCACTCTTTAATGGTTGCTTCTTGGATCCAACCCTGGCCCAAAGTAGGTCTGCATTGGAGCCGAGGTTACACTCTTCCTAGATTCTGTTAAGTTCTCTGGTGAAGTCAGTTCCAGCCGAGTCAAAGCTGTCTGAGTCTTGGAGCCATGCTGCCAACTCTGACTCAGATAGGAGGGGATGGCATCAGAGGTCTTTGGACTTTTTCCTTCTTTTAGGGGTATCGGCACTTGATAGGTCTGCACTGTAGATAGTCTTGAATCCTAGCTAAATGGCTTTCAGGATTGAGCCACCTTTGGGAGTTTTAACTCCTGCAGTGGGGGATCTCCAGATGAGTCTCGAGCTCAGTATTCAAAGCTTTTGAGAGAGTGCTTTCTCAGCCTAGACAGAGAGAGATCTGCTCTTGCAGAGCTGGATCCTGTCCTTCCCCAGAGGATTTCCGAAGGTCTGAAGTTTAGTCTCCTGATCCTGTCAGGACAACCAGTTTCTGAAAGCTTTGAGCCTGTCCTCTCAAGAGAAACCATATCCATTTTTGAGTCCTCATTGACAATCCCACAGCAGACATTCTCCAGAAACACAAGTGTAAGAGGAGACACTTAGAGTCCCCCGAGGAATCCCTAACCACTGACACTGATTTTAATGAAGAAGAATGTTCCCCTAGATTCCCCCCTTGAGGACATCTCTTTCAGAGGGATTCTTTAACTTTTTAGGCAGAAAGGGGGCTGATCTTCCCAAGCACCTTTTCCATAGGAGTTGTATTCTGTGAAGCTTTCAATTATGGCCCATCTACTTTTTGGCTGGTCCCTCCCGCTGACAAGATAATAGACCTAATCGTGTCCTGGGCATGGAAGGAAACAACCATGGTTGAACCTGTGCTCAAGAAGCCTGATAAATGTTTGGTAGCTCCAAAAGGTAGACGCCATTAGAACAAGGGTTTTGCATTAGATTCCATGGTATTGATGGCAGCCACTAAGAAGGAGCTTGCGGAGGAGAACTCCTGTGTCCATCCTCCTAACAGGGACTGAAGTGAGTTTGATCGATTCAGGAAGCATGTAATGCCTCTTCTACCTTTTCAGAAAATGCTGAATTATCTGGCACGTGTTACTCACTTCCAGAGAGATTTTACAAAGGAGATCACCAAGTCTCTCTCATGGACCTTGACTGTGGATCAAAGGAAGGCTGTTAAATCGCAGTTTGTTAACCTCCAATCACTTTCCAGTGCCTCTATGCGCCTTGTTTCAAATGCTACAGAGTGTGTGTCTAGAGCAGCCAGTACAAGCATTTCCATCAAAAGGCATGTCTGCATGCAGCTTTGTGATTTTGTGGAACATTTCAAAATGTCCTTAACACCCCATATGATGGATCAAATTCATAAGTTCATAGGACGATACTAGGCTATTTTCCTGGAAGCCCTTATAAGCCTAGCCAAGTATTTCGCCCATGTTCTCACAGAGTCAGCACCTGTTTCCCCTCTCCATCAGGGACACAGGTGGGATCCCAGGGTTGTATTTTCTGTTTCCCATCCAGTCATCCAGGTTCTTCTTAAAGAGGGCCAGTGAGGTACTGTATTTGACATGGAGAGAGAGTCTATTCCATAGATGGGGGAGTCTTTGGGGCACAAATCTGTCCTGCCAACGAATTCTATTAATGTCACAGACCAGGTTAAGGAGTTGCTTGTGGGTTGCACAAGTGGAGTTTGACTTACGGATATGCAGCAACTCTATCAAGTTTGGGTAGCAACTCTATCAAGGTTGGGTCTGAGACTGCCTTGTATGCCAGACACAGGTTACCACTGAGCAGTTTGTACGAGACTGAGTAGAAGGACAGGTCTTTTAGCGTATGTGTATAAATGAGTGTTTGAGACCCTGGACTTTCCTGGTCAGGAACCTATGTAGTCTCTCCAGCTGCTGCATGTGCTTGGCAAGGTACATGCCAAAGGGGGCATTGTACTCGATAATGGGTCTGATAAGGGAGGAGTGCAGGGATGTTATGACCTCCTTGTTCCTGGATGAAATACACTTACTTACAAGGTGGGCCATATAAAAAGCCTTCCGTACAACGGACGCAATGTGGTTGTCAAAAGTTAGGTTGCTGTCAATCTGGGTGCCCAGGTCCCTCACAACTGATTGCATACTTAGTACATTTGTTATTAATGTGATAATTAGTGGGGGACACCATTTTCCCCAAAGGAGATAATGATGCATTTCTTGGCATTCAGTTTGAGGCCATGCTTCTGGCACCAGTCATTAGTTTGGGTAAGGCCCTCTTGGAGGATGTTCACATCACTAGGGGAATTTAAGACAGCACCCAGCTTGCAGTCATCTGCAAACTTGGTCAGCCACAGACCACTGGTTTTGGTTTGCACCTCAGAAAAGTATATCCCAAACAGTAGAGGCCCCAAGACTGATCCTTGGGGTATGCCGCTCATTATGGCTCTACTACTAGAGGTGGCTTCCCCTATTTTGACTGAGTGGGTTCTATCAGTGAGCCAATTAGCTACCCATCTGGTAACATACAGGTTGATGCCTAGCTGGGAGAATTTATCTGTTATGCCTGAGTGATGAATAGTGTCGGAGGCTTTGGCTAGGTCAAGATGGGCAGTGTGCATCATCTTTCCCTCATCCATGGCTTTGGTGACTGTTTTGAAGAAGTCAACCAAGTTTAATAGGCATGATCTCTCTTTGACAAAACCAAACTGTATAGGGTCAAGCATTTGGAGGTTGCCAGTGTCCTTGTATATAAGGTCCATGATGCGTTCCATGGCCTTGCAGATCAGGCTAGTTAGGCTAATGGCCCTGTAATTACCTGGGTTGGTAGATGCTCCACCTTTGCATAGAGGGATAACAGTGACTGTCCTCCATTCGGCTGGGACTAAGCCGGTTCTCCGTATCTGGCTGAATAGGGTGCTTAATGGTGCTGAGAGCTCTTGCCTGAGTTCATGTAGGATGCAGCCAGGTCCCATGGAGGCTATATTTTTTGCCTTTGAGAGGGCATTAAAGACCTGCTCCCTGGTGATGAAAGGGGGGGGGGTGCTGGAGATGTCCTAGTTTACTGATAGGGGAGGGGAACGAGGGGGTGAAGTTTTCACTGAACCTGTCTGCCAGCAAATTGGCTATATCTGCGGTGTTTGTGTATGTGGTGATGTTAAGTTGTCTATCTCGCCTTCGTTCTTGCTGGTTGGGATCGGAGCCGGTCGTCAGCTCCGACTCGGCCATCTTCAGTAGCTTGAGAGCTGTTTACTGGCTCGAGGCTACCCCTTATCCCATGATGCCTAGCGTTAGCTACCCAGATCTCGTTTGCCACTTCAGCTGCGAGGTGTGGTTCTTACTGGCTCAGGCTCGTACAAGTTTCTTATTTAACTATTTCTAGTCAAATTAGTCTTTTTTTCTGGGATTTTTGGTTGTTTAAAGCTGTAGTCTATAACTTTGTGTTAGTTTAGTCTGTTGGTAGTCCTTCCCTTAGAACTCGTTTAAGTTAGAGAGTTCTCCCTCACCCCCCTATCCCTTCTTATAGGTTACAGTTAGTTTAGTCCTTTCTTTCTTTCTTTCTTATGGTTAGGTAGCTGTGTTTTTGCTTTTGTTATTAGTGTTGTGTGTGGTATTCTGTTATCACCGTTCGGCCTTTTGGCCAAAAATTCAGTGTAGTGTCTTACGGTTATTTCGTTGGGTATGTCTAAAGAATCCAAAGTGTCTGGATTCAAGAAGTGTGACTCATGCTGTCAGAAAATGTCTCTGACAGATGGTCACACTTCTTGCGTCTATTGCTTAGGCGCAGTGCACCTGCAGGACTCTTGTTCCATATGCCATGCATTCAGTCCAAGTGTTCTGCAGGAGTGCAAGAATAAACTTATTCTGAGGGGTCTTCTCAAGCCCCTGGATTCATCGGCCAAGGCTCAGTCTGTGAAATCCCCAAAACCAACCAAATCGTCGGCTCCAAGCTCGGAGCCATCATTGGTTCAAACTTTACCGACTACTTCGGTGCCGGCTGGAACTGAGGAGAATTTCTCCCCGTCGGCTCCATCAGTGTACTCGGAGCTGTCGTGGACCCACAAGAGGCTGAGGTTGACTCCCCTGAGTCTGTCACTTGTGATACAGACTTAGATGAATAGAAAGGGTCCCCGAGATCCCTCTCTGAAGATGTTTCCTTCTCGGACATCCTAGAAATGCTTAAGCAGAGGGGGAACTGGACTCCCCTAGCCCCTACCAAGGATGAGTCTGTATTCCTGGATGCTTTCGGTTCCCGACCTTCCACCTCCTGGGTTTCTCTGCCTTTCGATCCACTCATGTCAGTGGTGGCTCGAAAGGCTTGGTCAGCTCCAGATACAGTGGAACCAACCCCGAGGAGACCCAGCAAGTTTATCACTGCACCCGTAGATAAGCAGTTCCTTACTAAAGGTGTTCCTGTGGATGCCATGGTGGTAGCAGCAGCCACTAAGAAAGAGTTAGCGGAAACTTCTGAGTCTGTCCATCCTCCTAACAAGGAGTCCAGGACTATGGATAGATATGGGAAGTGAATGTTTGCTTCAGCGACCTTTTCTATGAGGTCACTGAATTACTTATGCCATTTTACCCGGCTTCAGAGGGATCTCCTTAAAGAGCTCGGAGATACCCTTCAGGATCCATCAGCTGAAGGGGCTCAAGCTAAAGTGGCTTTTCAGCTGGCGACCCTTAATTCTGTAGTCAACTCCTCCATGAGGCTCATTTCCTATGCAGCTGATGGTGCGAGTAGAGCCACAGGTACAGGCGTGGCCCTTAGGAGACACGCATGGATGCGGCTGTGTAATTTTGCAGAACCCTTCAGAGCGTCATTCACCAACACCCCCTTTGATGGTTCCTTTCTCTTTGGACCACAGGTGAAAGACACTCTCACTAGGTGTGAACAAGAAGGCAAGACTCTCTCTGCCGTGGGAGTCCATTTTTCCACAACTTCCAGACCATACCTCAAGGGTCAGAAGAGTGGTAAAATGTGGTTTTGAAAATCCCAGGGAGCCTCGCCTGACACACTTAGTGATTTTTCCTCCAGGGGCAGAGGAGGAAACAACAACAGACGCTGCCCTCGTGGCAGTGGGGGTCCGCAGAACCAGGGCAGCAGAGAATCCTTCTCTGAGAAGCCCTTCCAGCATCCCTGAAGGCTTGCCTGGCTGTCTGCCTCTGGAGGCATTCAGGGGAAGACTTTCACTGTACCCAAAAGCCTGGCAAAATAGAACGCAAGACAAATGGGTACAGTCAATCGTATCCGGAGGTTACAAAATTCCCTTCTCTCAACCCCCTCTTACTGTCAAGCAAATCCCTTCCAGATGTTCCACCCAATATGAGGGACCAAGCAGTCGTAGTAGTTTCAAGACTGCTAGAAAAAAGAGTCATCCAGGAAGTCCCGGCAGACCAACACAGATCCAGAACTTACTCAAGGTTCTTTTTGGTACCAAAAAAGACAGGGGACTGGAGACCGATTCTGGATCTCAGCAGACTAAACAAGTCTGTTCAAAGAACAAAGTTTCAGATGGTCACGCTACAGTCCATTCTACCCTTTCTGGGTCAGGACAATTGGATGTGCTCCATAGATCTTCAGGATGCGTACTACTACATCAAAATGGACAGGTGCTCCAGGAGGTTCCTTCGCTTCCGGCTGGGAGCCAGTCATTACCAGTTCAGAGCTCTGCCCTTTGGTCTTACCACAGCCCCCAGGGTGTTCACCAAATGTATGGCAGTGGTCACGGCTAACCTGAGACGTTGAGGATTCCAGGTGTTTCCATATCTAGACGACTGGCTCCTCACTGCTACTACCAGGAGTCACCTTCTACAAGCCAGGGACTACACAATCACATTTTGTTCCCAGCTAGGCATTACAGTAAACTTTGAAAAATCTGCCTTGTTGCCCTGTTAATCTATTACCTATATAGGAGCAGACCTAGACACAAGGAGTATGTCCGCAAGGCTACCGCCAGACAGAGTGACCGCAATTCGACACCAAGTACAAATTCTAATGCAGTGCAAAAGAGTCCAAGTCAGTTTGGTTCTTCAAACTCTGGGTTCCATGGCAGCGGCAATTCTTTTAGTCCCTCTGGCCCACTTTCACATGAGAATTCTTCAGTGGCTTCTGTTCACACAGTGGTCTTTTCAACAGCTGCCCATGTCTCACATGATCATGATTACAGATGCATGCAAAAGGCACCTTTCCTGGTGGATGGTCTCCCCACTAGTCTCTCAGGGCAAACCATTCATTTAGCCCCCTCCGGTTGCCACAGTGACCACAGATGCCTCCCTGATAGGGGGGGGGGCATTATCAGGGCAGGACAGTCCAAGGCACTTGGCAGCCTCACGAGTACCATCTGCATATAAACGTCGTAGAAATGAGAGCCATGCTCCTAGCGTTGCAAGCTCTTCAGGAATCTCTCCCTTCTGGGACCATTGCAATTCAAACAGACAACATGTCAGTGGTTTGGTACATCAACAAACAGGGCGGAACCAGGTCCTACCCCCTATGTCGAGAAGCACTCAGACTCTGGCAGTGGGCGATCTCCTCCCAATGATTTTTGATTGTGACGCACATCCCTGGAAGGTCCAACGTCATAGCAGACAAGCTCAGCAGAGCTATTCTCATGCCTCACGAGTGGTCTCTGAATCAGGAAGTTGCAAATCTTATCTTTTGCAAATGGGGACAGCCTTGCTGTGACCTTTTTGCCACCCCCTTCAACAGCAAGTGCAACAATTACTTCTCCCTTCTTCCACTTCCAGGTCACACACCCAGAGATTCTCTAGTCCACGTTTGGCCTCAGGGACTTCTTTATGCCTTCCCTCCATTTCCCCTGATACCGAAACTCATACAGAAAGCAATATCGTTGGGTTGCAAAATGATCCTCATTGCCCCCTACTGGCTTCAACAGATATGGTTTCCGTTCCTGCTCGATCAGCCCTGGTCTCTGGATCCGATTCCAGACTTGTTGATTCATCAATCAGGCGGGCTACATCAATCCCTCCAAACACTCCAGCTCACAGCTTGGTTGCTCCACTTCCAATCGTAGCCAGGCTTCCCAACATTTCCCCGGCCGTACGTGAAATTATTGTCTCCTCTCACAAGTCCGCCACTAGAAAGACTTATGCTAGCAAATGGAAACGTTTTTCGTGTTGGGCAGAGGCTAAGAACATAGATCCCTTTTCAGCTCCGGTCCACGAAATCCTGGAGTTCCTAGCAGAACGTTTTCATTCTGGGTCCGCTTCTGCTACAATCAGGGTTCAATTAGCGGCCATTTCAAACTTTCATGTTGGTTTCTCTAATGTAAACATTATGTCTCATAAGCTATGTAAAGCTTTCCTAAGAGGGACTACTCTCCTTAGACCCCCAGTGAGAGATCCCCCTCCTCATTGGGACCTAAATTTAGTACTAACCTCCTTAATTTTGCCCCCTTTTGAACCTGCAGCGTCCTGCTCCATTAAGTTTCTATCTTGGAAAACTCTTTCTGGTAGCTATTACTTCAGCAAAATGCGTCTCTGAACTTCAGGCACTATGTGTCCGTCCTCCTTACTTAGTTTTTCATAAGGACAGGGTAGCTCTGAGGACTAATCCTTCTTTCCTTCCGAAAGTCTGCTCAGAAAATAATTTAAACCAATCTATAGACCTTCCCATGGTTTTTCCCAACCACACCAAGGCAGAATACAAATTACATCAATTAGATGTTCATAGACAACTGCGTTTTTACCTGCATAGGACGAAGGACATAAGGAAATCGGACCAACTATTCCTTTCCTATGCTCTGGGCAAACAAGGTCGTCTAGTCTCCAAAGTGACCTTATCCAGGTGGTTGTCCCACATTATTACTTTAATTTATCAATTGAGAAACAGAGTTGCCTATCAAACTTAAAGGTCATTCCACTAAGGGCTTTGGCCACCTCTGTAGCCTTTCAATCTAGATTACCCATGGATTCTGTCTGTGCAGCCGCTACGTGGGCAAATCCTCATACCTTTATTTCTCATTACAAGCTAGATACGGTCTCCAGGAGCAGAGCTGACTTTGGTTCCACTGTTCTGAAGAGTCTGTTGCAATGAGCCACCCAGGATTATAGGTGCTAGGGACGCTGTCCCAACCAGCAAGAACGAAGGCAAGATAGACAACTTAACATAAAGAAGTTATGTACCTACCATAACGTTCCATGTTAGTTGTCTTCATCTCGCCTTCTTTTTTGCGTCCCACCCTCCGTACCCCTGTCCTATTGGATCGAGAGGAGTTTTTGTTTCTCTGGCTGAGTGTTCTCTGGTTTGTTTCTTCTACTGACTTAAAAAGTATGACAGGTATGCTCAACCTGTTTGTTGGACAGGTTGATTCTCTGGCTATGTCTGGGGTTAGCTATTACAAACGAGATCTGGGTAGCTAGTGCTAGGCATCATGGGATAAGGGGTAGCCTCGAGCCAGTAAACAGCTCTCGAGCTATTGAAGATGGCCGAGTTGGAGCTGAGGATCGGCTCAGATCCCAACCACCAAGAAAGAAGGCGAGATGAAGACAGCTAACATGGAACGTTATGGTAGGTACATAACTTCTTTTTATTGACCACCAGTTCAGAGCAGATACGATTGTTAACTTTTGAGACTGTGGACATATATAAAGAAGGCCTTGTGATTATCCTTAGTGGATGTGGCCAATTTGAACTCGAAGTTAGCCTTAGAGGATTTCACCAGTGACCCTATTTGCTTGCTCAGACAAAGGAGAGATTGCTTCCAACTTGACGCCTGCTCCTTCTTGGTCCTGGACAGCATTTTTTTCCTTTTATTATAGAGTTTGTTTATTGCTGCTGTCCACCAGACAGGCTTACTTTTCCTTGAGGAAGATGATTTGGTTTTGTCAGGTATTGCTGAGTCTATTCATCATGTAGGTGCTCATATAGTTTTTTGGTGTAGGCTTGGACATTAGTGCTATTTCCAACTGAAAGGATGGTGGCTGTGCCCTCCTGCTCTCAGGAGGTTGTAGTCAACTTTGTAAAAGTATTTTTGATTGACCATGGCAATGGGGGGGGGGGGTTCGGGGGAGATGGTGGCTTTGAAAGCGATTTCTTTATGGTTGCATCCTACCAAGGAGGATGACACTGTAGGGATGATACAGTGGCTACTCAGGTTGGTTAGTACCAGGTTCCAGATATTTTCACCTGTCGTGGAGGTGTCGACCAGCTGATCCAATGCACTGGCATTGACGAAGTCAAGGAATCTCTGGACATTCGTGTTTGGGTTAGAATAGGTCTTCCACTCTATGGTTGGATAGTTAGTCACCCAGGATCAGGGTAGAGGGTTGAATCTTGACAGATTCAAATAAGTCCAGATAGGTGGAGTGGTGTGGGAGTCCTGAGTCATGGTTGGGGGTCTGTAGTTAGCTATGATTTGAATAGGTGTTTCGTCAACAGTTAAATGCACCTGGAGTGTCTCCTGTGCATTGTACTGTTTGACCAGCTTGGAAGTGTGCATGTCTTTGATAACTATTGAAACTCTACCTCCTTTGGCTTTGTAGCCCTCTTTTTTTGTGGTATGAAAGTATGATAGGACGAGTAACCTAATAAGGCTTGGGTGCTCTCCACATCTTTGAACCAGTTTCAAAGACTGCACAGATGTCAGCATTTTCCATGGAGATAAATGCTTGCAATGAGTGCGGTTTAATGTTAGGACTCCTAACGTTTAGCAGCATTACCTTTAAATTTCATTTAGAAGAATTTTTCATGTTGGTAATTTTGTCCTCATGACTCTGCCTAAAAAAGACACTATGTGGAAGGCAGGAGCCTTTGCCAGAAGCCTGAAGCCCAGGGAAGACAGATGAAGGCCATCTCTTGCAAAGCATTGTGGTCTGTCAGTCATGTCCTCCCAGGTTCTCAGGTACTGCATCCCCTTGGAATGATGCCAGAAACTAAGCCAGTTGTTAAAGTCAGTCATTTTCTGTGTGTATTGAAGCATCATTCTGGGTGATGGTAGAATGCTGTTTAAGGCGAGGGACATACCTGTCTGGGACACACATTCAGCGAGCTCAGTCATGTCTCTTTTCATGTAGTCCAGAGAGGTACGTCTCAAGTCATTCACGCTAACATGAACTATGACTAAGCCATAACAGTACCTGTTGGGGAGAGACTTGAGTCCATGTGTGATATGGCGGATTCTAGCACCTGATAAGCAACTTGCTGTGACTTTCTCCTTTTCTAGCATGGTGAGGGGCATATCTGTGTGTCTCATGATAGTCTCTTATGACTAGTATGTTGGGTTTGTGGCAGGGCCTTAGGGGCTGTGAGACACAGGCATGTGTACTGTGTGTGGTGTTTGGTGCTTTGGGTTGTGATGTGCGTGTGTGTTTTTGCCTCAGAGGTCTGTCTTGTTTAGATATGTTTTTGTTGAGAACCTCCACATATGTGGAAATGTGTTGTACAGGTGTGGGTGCTGTTAGAGGTGTGGTGTTTGTTGTGTCTTAGCAGACAACCTTCTCAGTGCCAGATGTATTGGCTTGTGATTGAGACAGCAAGGATTCTAGGTTCTTAACCTTATTTGGTCCCAAGGTCCAAGAAACTGTCTTCAGAAGCGAGAAGGACATCAGATTGCTTTCTGACATAGGGATCAAATTATGTACTCCTCAAAGGATCCTCTCCAGGAATCAGAATGGAGGAAAGAGAATTTGGTTCCTGGAATCCCAGGGTTTTTTGTCTGACTCTTCTGGAGAAAGAGTTCCTCAAGGCAGAAGGAGAAAAACTCATAATAGACATCCCTCAAGAGGCAGAGGTGGCCCACAAAGCCAATGTATGCTCAACTGGTCATACTCTATAGGGAGTCGGGGTACGCTTGTCCTTGCAGCAAACAGCCTAGACATCCGTCACCAAATACAAATGGGTGTAGATGATTGTAGCCAGAGGCTATGTCGCACATTTTCACACACCCCTTTCACTTCAAAAAAAGAATCCCCAGTGTTCCAGTTCCAGCCTCGCAAAGGGAAGAAGCCACTTCAGAAATAAGCTTCTAAGAAATTGAGTCATCAAAGTTGTCTCCCCAGACCAGAGAAGATCCAAAATTTACTAAAGATTCTTTAGTGCCAAAAAAAAAACTGGGACCTAAGGACAGTTTTGGACCTAAGCCAATTAAACAGATTTGTAAAACCATTAAAATTCTGGATGATCACTGTTCAGTCCATTCTTCCCTTGCTGAGAAAAAATGACTGGATGTGCTGAGTAGATTTTCAGGACTTGTACGACCACATAAAGATGCATAGGCACTCCAGGAAGTATCTTCTCTTCCAGCTGGGAACCACTCATTTCCAATTCAGAGCTATGCCCTTTGTTCTCACCACAGCCCCCAAGGTGTTCACCAAGTGCATGGCAGTAGTGATAGCTCATCCATGACTGCGGAGTTTCTGAGTGTTCCTATACCTGGATGACTTGACTCATCACTGCCCCTATCAGGAATCTACTAATTCAAGCCAGGGACTCCTTGCTCCAGCTCAGCACAGACTTGTGGATCATGGTGAATTTAAAAAAGTCCATGTTACAATCAGTTCAATCTCTGGAATTCATCGGTACAACTTTGGAGACAAAAACTCAGATAGTGAAGCTTCACCCTTCAGGAATTGCATCTCTTCACCAACAAGCTCTAGAAGTCATATCCTACCAGAAGTCATCTGCAAGACTATTCACTTTCTAGGCTGCATGGCTGCTTCAATCACATCGGTACCACTGGCCAGATTCTATATGTGGGTTCTTTACTGGATACTGGCAGTTCAGTGGTCTATCAGAAAACAACCTTTATCCTTTCTAGTGAGTCTAATGAACATTTGTAGAACCCACATACAGTGGTGTCTAGAATCTCTGCATGATGTTCTTCGTGTTTCACTGTTGCAGTCATCACACTTGGGCTATCTGTCTGCAGGTAACCCTCAGTTGGCCCGAATACCAGAGACTTAGCATTTCTGCGTCGGTTGCTGTCGCTCCAGGACTGACGTCAGGTCATTAGGGATCTAAAAACAGGCAGCCAACGCCATTACATCAGTCTTTCTTGCCGAGAAGCCCGAAGCAGAAGCAGTTCGCAAGTGCCGGTCAGCCACTACCTGAGTTTTCATTTACAAATTGAATAATCCTGAAGTTTTCTAAAGCTAAGTACCCATTGGGGATTTTTTTTTTCTTGCTCTAACCGATGTCAGAAAAAGTTAGCAATTGTCTTGCCTGTGGAAAGCAAATACCACACAGAGATTTTCATTCTTACTGCATCACCTGTTTAGGCCCAGACAACGACATACCTCGCTGTTGGTTTTGTGCCTTGTTCAACTCCCGAACCATTTGTCATCAGGCTCTCAATGTCGTTAAATTCTTTCACTCTCGATCTCCGTATTCCAAAATGGCTTTGGTAAGCCATCCGACTACCGATATTCCGAAAAAACGTAAGGATAAAGACAGAGACAGACCGCACAGGTCCAGAGCTGCCGAAGACGCTTCCGTTAAGCTAGTCGCCAGTTCACTGGTACTCAGTGAGGCGCTTTCGCAGCCCCTGATGCCCGCTTCAGTGGATTCTCAGGCATCTACCGACACCCGTTCGGAGTCCAGTATGCTGCGAGACTCTTCTTCGACTATGGAACTTGTGGATGTCTCTACCTTGGATGGGTTTGGAGCCACTGAGCAGGCACCAGCTTCTGAGGCAGTTCTTCACACTACCGATGTTCGAATCAAACCGACAACTTCATTTTTATGTAAAACTACTGAGTTTCTAAGGCCAAGAGTACGCCTAGAAAACCGACGACCAAAGCGCATGCACCTGCTCCCTTGCTACAACAACAAATGCTTGGAATGGCAGAAGACCTTATTATGCTGATTAGAAGAAGTCAGCCTTCCCCTGCTAAGATAAAAAGAGACCAGTCCCCTGCAGCTTCAACAGACCAGGAGTCCGATGACTCTGAGGTATCTGATTATGAAGACATGCCCTTATCTGCTTATGAGGATTCAGATGCAGAGGAATCCATTCCCTCTGCCACCACTCCAGAGGATTTTTCTTTTGGCAAAACCTTGCATACTTTAAGAGAGCATTTCCACTGGGAATGCCAAAACTATCCTCAGTCCAAAAAGAGGCTCAGAGAATTTCAAGATTTGCCACAGCACAGGCCTTTAGCAATACCCCCAGTCCCAGAAGTTGTTGATGTTGTTTTTATGGAACCCAGTCTTACTACTGATATTTTACGCCCTGCCCCTAGGACACCATACAGGTACTACAGAGTACCTGACACTCACATGTTTCTTTTCAAGAATCTTACTGCCGAAACACCAAAAATACAGAACAGATGGAAGAGGCACAAATCCATAATCCACACAAATTCCTTTATTAGAACAACTCTTCAGTCCAATAAAACGCAGAAACAATAAGTTTGACTAATCAGTCCACTAACGCGATTACACCAGCACTGCGTTTTCGTTTAAACCACTTCATCAGATGGAGACAAATGCATACCTATGCAAAAAACACTCCTTATATATTCATCAAAATAATTAAACAATTAGTTAATTAAAGGGAACAAGATACTTAAACATTTAAAGGGGTAAGACTTATAATGCATACACCACATACATTAAAATATATTATTATGGATTCCCCCCACACTGACCTGATACATTATTGGATTAATAAATTAATATTATTATCAAAATTTAATAAAAACTTTAATAACTTAATCTAATAAAACAAACTAAATTCTTTAATACAACCAGCTAAAGCATTACAGCTTGTGGTATCCTATACTACCAACACTTTATAATGTAAACTGATTTTAATACACATTTAAAATAAGATAAATATAGAAAAAAATAATAAATAAAAAAACATAAAATGAAAACACTTAAAGCTTAGCTGATCTCAGCTTGAGTACAGGTGATAAAGAGATGGCATCATTTAGACCTGGAGGTTTATTCGCCTCCAAGGAAAGCTGCCACAACAGCTCTTTATACTCAATCGAAGATGTTCATCGTGCATTACAGCTGCAGTAATCACATATGGGTTTTCAGCTGTCAGGCGGTCCCTCGGTCGGCCGAATTCCAAAGTCTTGGTCCAAGGCCGGTTGTTGTCGCGTACTCTTCTGACGTCAGGAAGGCTAGAGTATATAAGACACAGCCGACGCCATCTTCTCCAGTCTTTTTTGCCGCACGGTGCCCGAAGCAGAAGCAGTTCGCAAGTGCCGGTCGGCCAGCTCCTGAATTACGAAAAATTTTGGAACCGAAGTCTTCATTAAAGCTAAGTACCCCGTTGGGGACTCTTTTCTTGCCTCAGACCGATGTCAGAAAAAGTCAATAATTGTATTTCTTGTGGGAAGCAAATACCGCATAAGGATTTCCATTCCCTTTGCATACCTTGTTTGGGCCCAGACCACGACGTCTCGGGCTGTCGCTTTTGCGCTACCTTCAATAAACGCACTATCAAGCGTCGGGCGGAGTTCACCCAGCACTTTTTTGGTAAAGCGTTTAATTATAAAATGTCGTCGGATACTCCGACTACCGCTTTACTAAAAGAAAAGGACCGCCAGACGAGGACCGCGGTCTCCACGGACACCACGCCGAAACAGGCTCCACGTGGTCCGGTTCTCAGTGAGACGCCTTTGCAGTCCCTGACTACCGACGACACTCCCTCGGCGGGGTCTTCTGTACCCGAGACCGCTGGTTCTTCGGCCCTTTCCCAGACTACAACCGAAGCCCCTGCATATGTCGAGCCTACCAATGTGGATAGATCTACATCCACCCATGGTGTATTTAGGCCTTCATCATCTTTCTCTATCAAGGCCTTCACTAAATCCAAAACAGCCAGGCACCATGCTAGGCCGGCTACACAAGGCCCATCACCTGGGCCCACGCCTAAGAAGCACATGCTTAAAATGGCTGAGGACCTTATCACTCTTATCAGAGGCTCCCAGGCCCCTCCGGACAAGAGACCCAGAGTAGAGGAGGATTCTCCTTCTTCTGACCAGGGATCCATATTATCAGAACATTCTGATGCTGAAGAACACTCTTATTCCCCTTTCGAGGATTCGGATGCAGAGCAGTCTATTCCTTCTGTATCCCCCCCTGAGGATTTTTCCTTTGGGGAAACCTTACACTCTTTGAGAGAGCACTTCCACTGGGAAGGCCAAGACTTTTCAGACTCCAAGAAAAGGCTTAGGAATTTCTCTGGTTACCTCAGCATAGACCTTTGGCTATTCCTCCTGTTTTGGAGGTATTGGATGATGTTTACTCGGAGGCTTGCCTTAATCCTGATTCTCTGCCTCCTGCACCAGTTAAGCCGGATAGGTATTACAGAGTACCTAATTCTCATCAGTTCCTCTACAAGGGCCATAATGCAGACCCTGAAACTATTTCTCAAGGCCCTAAAGGAATTAAGGCCTCCATGGCCAAGAATCCACTTCCGGAATCGAGATCTCTAGAAAGGTGGGGTAAGAAGGTTTATACCTCGGCCACCCTAGCCATGAGGGCCTTAAACTGCCAGTTTCATATGATTAAATATCAACAATTCCTGTTAGCACAATTAAAGACCAAAATGTCACAGCCTGAACAACCAGATATAAAAGAGTTGCAGGATATGATGCATAGTGCAGAGCAAGTGGGTAAGCACACTTTACAATGTGGTTATGATGTCCTAGAGGCCTCCAGCAGAGCTGCCTACGGATCAGTCATTCGCAGACATGCATGGCTTAGGGAACAAAATCTGCCAGACCATGTGAAAGCAAAAATTCTGGATGCACCTTTACATAAGGATGTTCTTTTTGGTACTAATTCTGAGGATATATTACATAAAATGGAAGAAAAAGCAAAATCTATGCAAACTGTCAAAGCTTTCTTACAGGTCCAGCCACCACGGTTCAGCAGGAATTGGCCCTCAAAGAACTGGTCCTTTCCAACCACTGACAAGCCCCAAAGAGGCAGATACAGACGCGGAAGGGGCAGAGGACAAGCCCAAGGGCCCTATAGAGGCAGACAATGGCAATCTCCAGCACCAAGTGGTGGTGACGACAGTGCACAACAGTACAGGAAGCAGACTCAATGACTCCCTCATTTCCATGCCAAGCAAAATTCAACTGGCAGCACCTTTGGGAGGGAAACTGGCACTATTTGCAAACAATTGGCATATTGTCACAACAGACAAATGGATTCTGGACATTATAAACAGAGGCTACAAATTTCATTTTCACACTCTTCCAAAAATGAGAGGCATGCCAAATCTACCACAAAATCAAAGGGTAGAGGCACAACTGCAAATTACAAAGCTCCTACACATGAGGGCTATACAAAAGGTACCTACGCACCAACAAGCACAAGGTTTTTCCTGGTGCCAAGAAAAGGAAGCGACTGGAGACCCATACTGGACTTATCCATTCTAAACACATTTCTTCTCGAAAATTCAAGATGCTCACATTACAGCAACTCCTTCCCATGCTGGGCAAGGGGTTCTGGCTGGTAACATTGGACCTCAAGGAGGCATACCTGCATGTCCCAATCAGACAAAGTTGCAGAAGATACCTCAGATTTCTTGCAGGTTCAAACCACTATCAATTCTCTGCATTGCCCTTTGGCTTATCTACTGCGCCCAGAGTATTCACCAAGTGCCTGGCATCAGTGATTGCATACTGCAGACTTCAAGGGATACAAATTTACCCTTATCTGGACGACTGCCTGATCCAAGCGGACAGCAAACACATACTTCTGAAACACCTGGCATATGTGACACGGTTACTGCTTTCTCTGGGATACACCATCAACAAGGAGAAATCAAAGCTAACACCCTCTCAGAAAATAACCTTCCTGGGTGCCAACTTGGACACAAACACCCAGATGGCCTACCTTACGCCAGAAAAACAAGGGCAATTATCTCAGTACTTCAAAATACTTGCAAAAGTACCAGGCTAACTGCAAGGAAAATCCTGCAGGCTCTGGGATTCATGGCATCTTGCATTCTTCTAATCCCATGCAAGCTGCACATGAGGAAACTTCAATGGTACCTAAAAAATCTATGGCCTCAACACAGTCACAGCTTTGGAGCGGTGATTCCAATAATTCCCTGTCTTCAAAAGGAATTCATATGGTGGGCCCAAGCATGCCAAGTAAACACAGGCCTCCCATTCTGCAAGCCTCAAGCTACACAAGTCATAACCACAGGAGACTACATGAAGGACAGGTGCATTCAGGGCAGATGGCCCCAAAAAGAAAAGCACCTTCACATCAATCAAAAAGAAATGCTGGCAGTAATAAATGCAATCACAGCGTTCAGAGAATTCCTGCATCCAGGACAACTGCTCATAAGAACAGACAACACCACAGTAATGTGGTACATAAACAAACAAGGAGGAACTCATTCATACCCCTTGTGCAGACTAGCCATGACTCTCTGGAACCTGGCACTGGAAAGACAAATAGAACTTCAAGCACAGTACCTGCCAGGAATGGAAAACACACTGGCAGACACTCTGAGCAGAAATATGACAGATCCTCACGAATGGAAGCTACATCCACAGGTGTTTACAGAGATTGTTCAAGCGTGGGGGAGGCCAGATATAGATCTTTTTGCCTCCCACAGAAACCATCAATTAAAAAGGTTTTGCTCAAGGACCTTCCACCCAAAGGCCTGGAAAGTGGACGCTCTTTCCTTCAGATGGACAACTTGGTCAGTTTATGCATTCCCACCTCTACCTCTTCTGCCCAAGGTACTTTTGAAAGTAAGAACAGACAAGCCGAGGATGATACTGATTGCTCCAGACTGGCCGAGACAACACTGGTATCCACTCCTGAGGAGCCTAACACACACTCCTCCGTGGCCCCTGCCTCTAACACCTCTACTGCTGATGCAGAACAATTTCAAAACTCTTCACAGTCAGCTGAAAACTCTCAGTCTCGCTGCATGGAAAATTCCTTAACATCACATCAGACTCTACTCTCCAAAGAGGTGCAGGATGTCATTTTGGAGGCCAGAAGACCATCTACTAGAAAAGCTTACTCCGCAAAATGGAAGCGGTTTTGCTGTTGGAATGAAAAACAAGGGCAGGACCCTAGAAAATTGAACCTACCTCAGATTTTGCAGTACCTGGCTGAACTTTTGAGCAATGGACTTTCTTTTTCCTCAATCAAAATACATGCCTCAGCAATCTCTGCAGAATTCAACATGGATCCTCCTTTATTCTCACATCCACTCCTACGACAGTTCCTCAGAGGGGCTAAGAACATAAGACCTCCAAGGAAACAGCCAGTGCCAGCTTGGGACCTTAACTACGTACTAGAAAAATTGACAATACCTCCCTTTGAACCTGCTGCTTCAACAGAATTACAATATCTGTCCTGGAAAACAGCTTTCCTACTGGCCATCACTTCAGCTCGTAGAGTTTCTGAGTTACAGGCCCTCATGGCGGTGCAGCCATTCCTCATCTTCCATCAGGACAGGGTTTCCCTTCGTACCAACCCTTCCTTTATGCCTAAAGTGGTATCTAGGGTAGCCTTAAACCAGGCCATACACCTTCCTACCTTTTACCCTAACCCTCAAAACAAAGGGGAAAGCCTGCTACACTCTTTAGACATCCACAGGCAGCTACGTTATTACTTGGACAGAACCAAGTCCTTCAGAAAATCAGATCAACTCCTTGTGTCCTATGCTGTGGGGGGTCAAGGGAAACCTGTTACCAAACAGACCATTTCCAAGTGGATTGGTCACTGCATTTGTTACTCCTATCATGGAAAACCTGTCCCTACTGGTATCAGACCTCACTCCACCAGGGCCACAGCCACCTCTACAGCCTTCCTCAGAGGAGTGCCTACTAAAGATATCTTGGAGGCAGCCACTTGGAGTTCTGTACATACCTTCACAAAACACTACCATCTGCCTTTATATTCCAGAACAAGAGCAGGCTTTGCCACTGCAGTTTTGCAGGGCATTCTAGCTCAACCCAGTTCCGTATAGTACCTACCACCCTATGCATAGCTTTGGGACTCTACCCATATGTGATTACTGCAGCTGTAATGCACGATGAACATAGTACAGTTTTGTACCTACCATAAATGTAGATGTTCCTCCTTCCCCACTTAGTAAGACCTTGGGGTCTGAATACCTCTTCATACCTGCTGACTGGGTTATCCTGCTATGTTTTATTTGCTTACTTTTGTGGATTAGATTTATTTATGTATTGCCTTCCTTTGGGGCACCTGACATCTGGGGCAAGAAAGACTGAAGAAGATGGCGTCGGCTGTGTCTTATATACTCTAGCCTTCCTGACGTCAGAAGAGTACGCGACAACAACCGACTGACCAAGACTTTGGAATTAAACCCATATGTGATTACTGCAGCTGTAATAGCCCTCGAACATCTACATTTATGGTAGGTACAAAACTGTACTTTTCCCATAGCCCACCTCTTACATCCTTTTCCACTACTTCCAACACAAAGAAGCTAAATTTAGCTTTCTGGCAAATTAATTTATGTCGGTATAAAGCATTATTAGTACATTTTGTTTTTATCTCATAGTAATGCTCATAAATTCTATTTTTTAACTTTCTTTCCGATTTCCCTATATAAAATGCATCACAATGATCCCACAAACCTAAATAAACTATCCCAGAGGTGTGACGGTTCGCAAAATATTTGCTCTGGATCAGTCTGTCCCTGCTCTCTAAAAAAAATGTTTGCTTAGTACAAATAAATGGGCATTGGGAACACCTTCCTCATTTAAAGGTTCCTAGTTTCCCTTCCTTAACTTTTTTCATAACATATTTACTCTCCAGAATAGTCTTTAAGCTTTTGCCCTTTCTATATGTACATTTCAAAGGTTCTACAAAGATACATTTCAAATCCGAAATCTGACCAAACCTACACCATTCTTCCTCCAAAATCTTCCTAATTCTAGGTGCACTACCATTATAATCAACTACAAAATTGCCTGTACCCTCACTGTTCAGCTTTGTAGATTTCCTCTCATTCAAGACAAAATTTGAACCCAAAATGGGTTTAAATTTGTCATATCTACTTTCCCTAACTTCTCTTTCTATAGGCTCAATCAGATCTTTAGGGTAGCCTCGATCCATAAACATATTGTGCAAAATCTTACATTCATCCTCAAAATCACTCTCCCTTGATGTCATACGGCTACCCCTCACATATTGTCCCTTAACAATACCTTTTTTCTGATGGTAAGGGTGAGCACTATTAAAAGCCAAATAAGAATTTGAAAATGTTGGCTTTCTAAAAATCTTAGAATAAAAACAACCATCACTTTTGCCTTTAGTAATATCCAAATAATTTAAAAATTCTTTGTCCTTATTATAAGTAAATTTTTAAAAATCAGTGGACTCTGAGATATACTCAAAAAATTCTAAAAATTCATGAATGAATGATGCCCGCTTCAGTGGATTCTCAGGCATCTACCGAGACCTGTTCGGAGTCCAGTATGCTGCAAGACTCTTCTTCGACTATGGAACTTGTGGATGTCTCTACCTTGGATGGGTTTGGAGCCGCTGAGCAGGCACCGGCTTCTGAGGCAGTTCTTCACCCTACCGATGTTCGAATCAAACCGACAACTTCATTTTTATGTAAAACTACTGAGTTTCTAAGGCCAAGAGTACGCCTAGAAAACCGACGACCAAAGCGCATGCACCTGCTCCCTTGCTACAACAACAAATGCTTGGAATGGCAGAAGACCTTATTATGCTGATTAGAAGAAGTCAGCCTTCCCCTGCTAAGATAAAAAGAGACCAGTCCCCTGCAGCTTCAACAGACCAGGAGTCCGATGACTCTGAGGTATCTGATTATGAAGACATGCCCTTATCTGCTTATGAGGATTCAGATGCAGAGGAATCCATTCCCTCTGCCACCACTCCAGAGGATTTTTCTTTTGGCAAAACCTTGCATACTTTAAGAGAGCATTTCCACTGGGAATGCCAAGACTATCCTCAGTCCAAAAAGAGACTCAGAGAATTTCAAGATTTGCCACAGCACAGGCCTTTAGCAATACCCCCAGTCCCAGAAGTTGTTGATGTTGTTTTTATGGAACCCAGTCTTACTCCTGATATTTTACGCCCTGCCCCTAGGACACCATACAGGTACTACAGAGTACCTGACACTCACATGTTTCTTTTCAAGAATCTTACTGCTGACCCAGAGATCATTTCCCAGGGGCCTAAAGGTATCAAGGCAACTACAGCCAAGAATCCCACCCCTTTGGACAGGGATTCCAGAGCTTTGGACAGATGGGGTAAGAAGGTATATACCTTTGCAACTCTTGCCATTAAGGCATTGAATTGTCAGTTTCACATGCTGAAGTACCAACAACATATTATGGAACTTATTAAGCAAAAAGTAGCAACCTTTATAGACTGTGCAGAAAATAAAAACTGCAGGAGCTTATGCACTCTGCGAGCCAAGTCAGCAAGCATACTTTGCAGTGTGGCTTTGACGCCCTAGAAGCATCTTGCAGGGCAGCAGTAACTGGTTCTGTACTGAGAAGACATGCTTGGCTCAAGGAGCAGACCTTACCAGACCATGTCAAATCAAAGTTACTAGACGCTCCTTTGAACAACAACAGTTTGTTTGGCACCAAAGCAAAAGAGGTTCTTAAAAAGATGGAAGAAAAAGCAAAGTCTATGCAGATTGTTAAAGAATTCTTACAAGTGCAACCTCCTAGATTCAGTAGGCATTGCCCCTCCAAACACTGGTCCTTTCCAGCCCCCTCCAGGCCATCTCAAACCAGACCCAGGGGAAACAGACCACCCAGACTACAGTCTCAGGGTATGCAGAGATCTAAGCAGTGGAGTGTTGCAACCCCCAAAGCAGGGAGTGGTAAGCCACCTCCTTACGGAAAAAACTTACAATGACTTTTCTACTCCACTCCCCACCTCTGCCGAATTGCTTGTGCCCCTAGGAGGAAAACTTGCCCTTCATGCAAAAAACTGGATGTCCATCACAAAAGACCAATGGGTCCTCAACATTATATCCCAGGGGTACAAATTTTACTTCCACTCACTGCCAACCCAAAGAGGGTTCCCAGACCTTCCTCCAAACCAGTGGGCAGAGGCACAAAACCAAATCCTATCCCTGCTCTCCATCAGAGCTATTCAGCTGGTTCCATTGGAACAGATTGGTCAAGGATTCTATTCCAGACTTTTCCTGGTACCCAGAAAAGAGGGCTGTTGGCGTCCAATCCTGGATCTTTCAAATCTCAACACCTTCCTGGTGCTACCAAAATTTAAAATGCTTACCCTGCAACTTCTTCTACCTATGCTAGCCAAGGATGTCTGGTTAGTCACCCTAGACTTAAAAGAAGCCTATCTGCACATCCCTATAAGGGAGTCATGCAGGAAGTATCTACTTTTCAGGGTCAGATCTATGCATTATCAGTTCTCTGCACTTCCCTTTGGCTTATCCACTGCGCCCAGAGTATTCACAAAATGCCTGTCTCCAGCCATTGCATGCTGTAGGCAGATAATTATCCAAATTTACCCATACCTGGACGGCTGCCTGATTCAGGCAGACAGTCAGGAATTACTGTTGCAGCACCTGACATTTGTGAAAAACCTTCTCACTTCCCTGGGGTACACCATCAACGAAAAGAAATCAAAACTGGTACCCAGTCAAAAGATTGTATTCCTGGGAGCAAGCTTGAACACAACATCCCAAATGGCATTCTTCACTTCAGAAAAACAAGTATGTCTGACAGCCTACTTCAAACAAATGGCCACCAGAACCCAGCTATCCGCAAGGAAAATACTGCAGGCCCTATGGTTCATGACCTCGTGTATACTGCTTATTCCATATGCAAGACTGCATATGAGGAAACTTCAGTGGTACTTAAAAAGTCTTTGGTGCCAACATTCTCAGGATCTGGAAACAGTCATTCCTATCATACCCTGTCTAAGGACAGAGTTCCTTTGGTGGGCATAAGCATGCAACCACAACAAGGGACTGCCCTTTACTCAACCCCATGCCACCCAGATCCTAACCATAGATGCATCAGACTATTCCTGGGGAGCACACATGGACGGCAAATGCATTCAGGGCCACTGGAGCCCAAGTCAAATTCATCTGCACATCAGCCAAAAAGAGATGCTACCTGTGCAGAATGCCCTGACAGCTTTCAGATCCCTACTCTTTCCAGAACAACTTCTAATAAAAACAGACAACACAACAGTTATGTGGCACATCAACAAGCAGGCGGGAACCCATTCCTACCCACTCTGCAGGTTAGCCATGGCCCTGTGGAACACGGCCTTGGACATGCAAGTCCATCTGCAAGCTCAGTTCCTGCCAGGCAAACAAAATTCACTGGCAGACGACTTGAGCAGAACTCTCCTAGACCCACACGAGTGGCAGAGCTCAGCACGTTCAACCTTCTGATTCAGAAATAGGGGACCCCAGAGGTAGACCATTTTGCCTCCCCCTACAACCACCAGCTCAGCAGATTCTGCACCAGGAACCCTTACAGCAAGGCCTGAAAAATGGATGCCCTATCCTTTCAGTGGGTAAATCTCTCAATTTATGCATTCCAACCTCTGCCCCTTCTCCCAAGAGTATTACTCAAAATAAGACAGGACAGACTGAGGACAATTCTGATTGCCCCGGACTGGCCATGCCAGCACTGGTACCCATTCCTGCGCAGCCTGACATCAGTGCCACCATGTCACCTACACCAGAACCCTACCCTGCTATCTCAGCAGGAGGGCCAGATTTTGCATCCGCAACTGCAAACCCTAAATCTGGCCGCCTGGCTTATCCCTTGACTCCTACCCCAGCAGCTCTAAGAAAACAGGTGCTAGACATCATTCTTGAAGCCAGAAGGCCCAGTACAAGGAAATCCTATGTGGATAAGTGGAAAAGGTACTGGTCCCGGAGTCTGTCTAAAGGAGACGACACAACTCTGCCCTCCCTACCTTTAATCCTGGCTTACTTAGCAGATCTACTCCACAAAGGCTTGTCCTTCTCTTCCATTAAGATATACGCCTCAGCCATTTCGGCTCATTACAACACTAAGCCACCTCTCTTCTCGCACCCTCTTATCAAACAGTTCCTGAGAGGGGCAACCAACTTAAGGCCACCAAGGAAAGCACCCACTCCTGCTTGGGACCTTAACTTTGTACTGGAAAAGCTCACACTTCCACCCTTTGAGCCTGCAGCGTCAGCAGACTTAAAATTCCTCTCTTGGAAAACAGCATTGCTCTTGGCCATCACTTCAGCTAGAAGAGTGTCTGAACTGCAAGCACTTGTGGTTGTGGAACCCTTCATTATTTTCCATGCTGACAGGGTCTCTCTCAGGACAAACCCTTCCTTTATGCCTAAAGTGGTGTCCAGTGTGGCTGTCAATCAATCCATACATTTGCCAGCCTTTTTCCCTAATCCTCAAAATAAAGGGGAAAGGATCCTGCACTCCTTGGACGTGCACAGACAGCTCAGATTTTACCTGGATAGGACTAAGCCCTTCAGAAAATCAGACCAGTTACTAGTCAGCTTTGCAATAGGGGCAGAAGGCAGGGCCATTTCTAAGCAAACAGTATCTAAATGGATAGCACATTGCATCCATTTCTGCTACAAGCACCATGGGAAACCAACCCCGCAGGGGGGCAGAACACATTCCACTAGAGCAACATCTACCGCTACAGCATTTCTCAGGGGAGTCCCTACCAGGGACATCCTGGAAGCTGCTACCTGGAGTTCAGTACACACTTTCACCAAGCACTACCATTTGTCTATCTTCTCCAAATCCAGGGCAGGCTTTGCAACAGCAGTTCTGCAGGGCATTCTAGCCAGCCCTAACTTTTCTTGACTGCCTCCACCCTTCTTCAACTTTGGGAATCCACCCAAGTGTGATGACTGCAACAGTGAAACACGAAGAACATAGTACAGTTGTGTACACTTACCATAAATGTAGATGCATGAGTGTATTCACTGTTGCAGACCTGGTTTCCCTCCCTCCAACGTCCTGGTTTCTCTCTCTCTCACTATAATCTCTCTGCCTTTTACTCCCCCCTTTCAGGGGTATTGGTATTTACTTTTTACTGGTGGTGGTACCTGACATCAGTCCTGGAATGACAGCAACCGACGCAGAAATACTAAGTCTCTGGTATTCGGGCCAACTGAGGGCTACCTGCAGGCAGATAACCCAAGTGTGATGACTGCAACAGTGAATACACTCGAACATCTACATTTATGGTAAGTGTACACAACTGTACTGTCTACAGGTTCACCTAGTCATTCTGCCTTTCCCCAAGCCACATTGACCACGGGCACTTCTCAGCTGGGGTGGGGTGTCATTACTTGTGAAAGATAGTCCAAGGCATGTGGTCTCAGACAGAGGCCAATCTTCACATTAGTATATTGAAGATAAGAGCAGTCCTCTTAGTGTTGCAGGCCTTTCAGGACTCTCCCCTTGGGTGTGATTTCCATCCAGGCAGACAATATGGTGGCACTTGTGTATATCAACAAACAGTGAGGAACCAGATCTTATCCTTTATGTCATGAGACTATGATAGTGTGGCAGTAGGCAATATCTTTTCACCGATTTCTGATAACAGTGCACATTCTGGGGGAAATTCATTACCTTTGCAGACAGGATCAACAGGTCTGTTCTGCACTCTCATGAATAATCTCTCAGTACATTAGTAATGGAGCTGATTATCTGCTGTTGCTGCCAGCATTGTTGGAACCTTTTCACCTCTCTCCCACAGCACAAAATGTGGTAAGTTTTTTCACTCTAATTCCCTGAGAGAGGAAGTTACCTTGGGATACACCATTGACCCTTGGGACTCTCTTATGCCTTTCCTCTGATGCCCCAGATTGCAAAGTTTCTGTAAAAAGCATCTGTGATGAAGGTCGCAGTCATCCTCCTAGCCACTTATTGGCCTCAACAAGTCTGATTTCCTTTCCTCTGGTCTCATCTAGTCCACCTTCCCTGGGTGCTGGGCTTGTGCCCAAGTTGTCTTTTTCATCTGTCAGGGTCACCGTATGTGAACATCCAATCCCTCAAACTGACTGCATGGTTTCTCCAATTCCAATGATGGTTTGACAGTCCATGGTTTCATCTCCAGTTGTCCACATCTTGTCCTCCTCCCAGATACCTTACACTAGGAAGGTTTATCAAAGAAAATGGAAAAGGTTTTCTATTTGGGCTATGGAGAAAATACTGATCCATTTTTAGCCTGCATTCCAGCAGTCTTGGACTTCTTGCATGTCTCTTCTAAAGTGGAGCCAGCTTTTTCCTATCAAGGTACAGTTAGCTGCAATCTCTTCCTTCCACATGGAGGAAAACCACAGTCCTGTTGCTTCTCTTTAATTTTCCAAAGCCTTCCTTCAAGGTACATTTATACTTCTGCCTCCTTTGAGAGATCCAGCCTCTCCATAGGATATTACTCTTGCATTGCATGCCATGACTTGTCCTCCCTTCAAACCTGCTGCAAAAGTCAACAAGTTTTATTCCTGGAAAAATGTAAAATGTATTTCTACTGGCTATCATGTCTGCCAGGAGGATTTTTGAGCTGCACGCCATATTCTCAAAACCTCCATACCTAATTTTTCACAAGGACAGATTGTCTGAGAGCTTCTGAATCCATTAAACAGTCCGTAAATCTTCCAATTTTCTTCCCAAATGTCTCAAACAAGGGTAAATATACTGTGCAATATACTGTGCACTTACTGAGGGTTCAATCATCAGTTACATTTTTATCTACATTGGACAAAACTCTTTTCTGATCAGTTATTTTTGTCCTCCTCCACAGATAAATTAGGGAAATCAGTGTCCAAAGTCACTCTGTCATGTTGGATGACTCCATGCAGTTTTGTTTGTTTGTCAAGAAAAGGGAATTCCTCTCCCTTCAACCCCTAAAGCTCATCCTTCCAAATCTGTGGCATCATCTACAGTTTTTTTTTTCTTTTAATTCCAGTTGGTGACGTGTTGCAGGTACCTGGTCCAAGGTTTATACCATCATCTCACATTACAAATTGGATATGTAATCCAGATCTTGGGCCTCCTTTGGTCCAGCTGTGCTCCAGAATGTCCTTTCATGAGGCCTCACAAGTATAAAAGTAGCTGGGGAACTCTGCCCCATCTGTTGAGGAATGGACGGAAACGACACCAGATGTGAAGATATGAACTCACCATAACAGCAGATGTTGCTTGTTTCTGTCCTTTCCACAACTACCCTCACACCACCCCCTCCTTATTTTGTGGAAATATAATTTGTTTGTAATACACTCATTCTGGAATGGACCTAGCTGATCTTGTTCTGGCTCCTAAAGGGTCCTGTCTTTCTCTGCCTCTTTCCCTCTCTCTCTCTCTATGCAGGGTGTCATTGTTTGAGTCAACTGCAGTCTTAGGTTGCCCACAGTTATATCCAAAAATTTCCAATACTGTTTTTGGGTGGGCAAAGTTGAACTTGGGTAGCCTGCTCTTCTCACAAGGATTAATAGGGGGAGGAGCCTGAGTACCAGATCCATAGCTTGGAAACGGCTGTAGCCGGATCCAAGATCTGATCTGAGACGCATCTTTTGAGGAGAGGATGGAAACAGATAACACAGATCTATCTTTATCGTAAGTACGTAACTTTCAATGATGTAATGTGATCCTATCTCGCCTACATTCTCTACAGATGGGTTCGTCTCTTATTGGCTGAGTTGCCTCATATCCCAGGATGCACCACCACTACCTCCCCAGATCTTTCCAGCATAGACGTGGTCTCGGACTTGGCTGAGCTAAGTACCTCTAGTTTGAAATCTTTTCTGTCAGATTTTTTCTGAACGCAAAAGCTGTTTTAACAGCTATTGTTGTTGCACGCTTGTGTTTAGATAATATTTTGTGGTAAATTGTGTTTGTTTGTCGGTAGGAAGGTTCCGTTAGAGGGGCCTAGCCCTACTTCAGGCGTTTGAGTTAGAGCCTAGTTTTTGTCAGTGTTTTTCTTGTTAGTCTGTATTGTTAATAACCATGGCTAAAGAACATAGACCCTCTGGTTTCAAAAAATGTGTCAAGTGTAGCTATAAGATGTCAATCACAGATGATCATTCCCTGTGTGTCTATTGTCTAGGCCCTAAACACCTACAGGAGTCTTCGCTTTTTCCTCTCGAGTCCTCCAAGAGAGGAAAAACAAATTGATTTTAAAAGGGCTCATTGCCCCTTCGTTTGAGGAAGCCTTGTCCTCTTCTTCTTCCCCTTCTGCAAAGAAGAAAAACCGACCAGCCCGTCGGAACCGACAGCCAAAAAGTCTAGGCAGGCTTCTCCGTCGGCTCCACGGACTTTCTGCCTCGATGCCTCCAGCCTCGACTCCTGACCTTGGAGTGGTCACCTTCATCGGCTCCACTGACCAGACACTTCCTCTCGAGCCGAAACCACATCGGCCCGGAGGAGATACTAGTGGAATCTGGTCCCCTACTCTTTCGGAGCCGGTGGAGAAGTACCCGATCGGTCTCCTCCGTTCTTCAAGGATGTCCGATTCGGACGTAGACAGGGTGCTTCAGAAGCTCTTCCAGTCACGGTCTTTGCTAAATTGATCTCGACTCCTGCCCAGTTGGCTTTGGAGCCGATCCCTATCCTTCTACTACCATTCCTCCTCCGACAGCCTCGGCGCCGTTGGAGTCGGTGTTGGACCCGGTCGGTTATCGAGTCGGCTCGACTTTAACTTCAACTCCGTCCCTTGGGTCGGGTTGAGGCTTCGATCCGACCCTTCGGTTCCGAGCCTCTCTCGGGGCTCCTGTTGCTGTTGTGGCCTCGGGATAGCACCTTCCCAGGATTCTGGGGTCCCTGCCTTCATGCCATGAGAAGTGCCTTAGCCAAATCCTCTTTGGCTACTTCGACCTTTCCACCACCACCCCCTTCCTTGGATGTGGTGACTGGCGTTTCTGTCCCCTGTCTCCCTGGGCCTGAGGTTACCCCCATTGGTGGTTCCCTCTTCCTGGAGGTTCCTCCGACTCTCCTTCGGAGGAACCACCCAGGAAGAGACTGTGTAAGAGGAAGCACGTCGAGCCTCGATGATGCGGAGGGGTCCCCAAAGTCGCCATCGGAAGATGTCTCCTTTGCTGACATCTTAGAAATCCTCAAACACCGAGGCGATTGGCAATCCAAACCCCTTCCGCTGAGGAGTCGATGTTCCTCAAGGCCTTGCTCAGCCTCCGCCTCCTATGAGCTTCTGGATTTGATCTCTCGGGGGCGGGGAAACCCCGGATTCTGTGGAACCGTGCCAGCTCGTCCCAACAAGTTTCTTTCAGCACCCCGGACAAGGAGTTCTTATCTAAGGGTGTGGCTGTAGATGCTATGGTGGTGGCATCTGCCACCCAACAAGATGTGGCAGAGGCGTCCATCCATCCCCTAATAAGGAGTCTAGGAGCATGGATCGGCACGGCAAGCGTGCCCCTACTTCAGCGCCTTTACGTTAAGGTCTCTGAATTACGGCACACTTCACCAGACTACAGACGGATCTGATCAAGGAGCTGTCGGATGCCCTCTCGGTAACTTACCTGATCAATTAACGCAGACAGTTAATTCTCAGTTGGCTACCCTATCCTCTTTATCTAATTCGTCCATGAGGCTCATTTCCTATGCGGGCGAAGGGGGCGTAGAGCCGCGGAACAGGTGTTGCTCTTCGGAGACAAGCCTGGTTACGCCTGTGTCATTGCGGAGGCCTTTAAGTCTTCCTTTGCCGCCCCTTTGATGGGTCCTCTTTGTTTGGTCCCAAGGTAAAGGACACGTTGACTCGCCTGCGAGCAGAGGGTAAGACCTTGGCTGCCCCTGTCAGGCCTTATCCCAAGGCCAGGAGGAGGGAAGAAGTCTCAGAAGCCTTACTCACGCGAGGCAGAGCGGCCCCTTCTAGAGGCAGAGGAGGGAAAAACACTGGAGACCCTCCTCCTCCTTCCAGCATCCCTGAAGGAGTGCCCGACTGTGCAGCTCCGAGCCAGTCGGGGTCGCTTCTCCAAGCACCTAAAGGCCTGGGAAAACATTACTCAGGACCAATGGGTGCTTCAATCATTGCCGGAGGTTACTCCATCCCTTTCTTCAACCACCCCATCAGTCCAAAGAATCCCGGACCCACCACCCAGTCAACGGGATCATGCAGCCGACGGAGTTTCAAAGCTGCTTCAAAGGAGTCATCCAACCTGTCCCCGCAGACCAGGCCGGATCAGGGACTTACTCAAGATTCTTTTGGTGCCAAAAGACCGGGACTTGAGACCCATTTTGGATCTCAGCAAACTGAACCGATTTGTAAAAGTCCAAATTCGGATGGTCACTTTACAATCCATTCTCCCACTGTTGGAGAAAGGAGTCTGGATGTGCTCCATAGACCTCAAAGACGCCTACTATCACATTCTGATGGATCAGGCCTTCAGCCTGGGAGACAGTCATTTTCAATTCCGAGCTGCCCTTTGGTCTCACCACAGCCCCCAGGGTGTTTACTAAATGTTTGGCAGTCGCGACTGCTCACGAAGTCTAGGATTCCAGGTGTTTCCATACCTAGACGACTGGCTCCTAACTGCCGCCTCCAGGCATCTACTCTTGCAAAATTTGGCAGCCACGATAGCACTGGGCAATTCCTTAGGAATCACCTTCAATTGGTCAAAATCTGTATTGCAACCATCTCAGCGTATTCTGTTCATCGGTGCAGAAATAGATTCAAGGCAGATGCAGTCTATCTTCCTGCAGAAAGGATCATAACGCTTCAGTCCCAAGTCCGAACTCTGCTCCTCAGCCAGCAAGAATGGTCCTGCAACTGTTGGGCTCCATGGCAGCCACCATTCTTCTGGTCAGTGGTCTCATCAGGACCTTCCCTCAGTCACCACATTCTGATCACGGACACGCAAACAGGATCTCCAAGCAGGCTTATAACCCCCAAACCTGAATCAAGGGCCTTCCCCCCGCCACTCCCTCTGCCACGCTGACTACGGACGCCTCCCAGACAGACAGGTCGGTCCAAGGCACGTGGCACTCCGCGAGAGTCTTCTTCATATCAATATCCTGGAGATGAGGGCGGTGCTCTTAGCGTTGCAAGCACTGCACAATCACCTCCCCAGGGTACATCAATCCGACAGCATGTCGGTAGTCTGGTACCTAAACAAACAAGGAGGAACCAGGTCCTATCCCTTTGCAGAGAGGCCATGAGAGTATGGGATTGGGCGATTGCTACCAAGCGCTTTTCTTATGGCAACGTGGGGGAAGTCCAACGTGTTAGCCGACAGACTGAGCAGAACTATTCTCCCCTCACGAGTGGTCCTTGAACAACAGAGTGACAACACAGATTTTCACGAGATGGGGAGTCCCCTGTTGCGATCTCTTTGCAAACCACCTCAATGCGAAGTGTCATCACTTCTTCACTCTAACCCCACTCTTGTCCACGATTGGCCCTCCGGTCACCTTTACCTTTCCACCGGTTCCCCTTCTCCCCAAGGTGATTCAGAAGGCGATTCGCTTGAAAAGCAAGATGATTCTAATCGCCCCATACTGGCCTCAACAAATCTGGTTCCCCTTCCTTCACAGATATGCATTGGAGGGTCCTTGGTTCCTGGACCAAGTTCCGGACCTCTTGACTCACCAGTCAGGACAACTCCATCAGTCCCTCCATTCGTTGACAGCCTGGTTACTCCTCTTCCAACCATAATTAGGACCCACTCTTTGGCTCCTGAAGTCATACACATTTTGTCTTCAGCCCACAAGACTTCTACGAAGAAAATATATAACAGTAAATGGAGGAGATGTGCTATGTGGGCCCAGCCCGAGTATTAGACCCAATGACAGCCTCGGTATCTGAAGTACTCAAATTTTAGCCTCCCGGTTCCAGCAAGGCTGCTCAGTATCTACCATTAAGGTACAATTGGCAGCTATTTCTAATTTTCATGAAAATGTGCAACCTCCCTTAATGAGCAACAAGCTTTGTAAAGCCTTTATTAAAGGAGCTTGGCTTTTACGACCCCCCATTTCCCAACCTGCACCTCCGTGGGATCTGAACGTGGTATTAGGTGCCTTAACCTCACCCTTTGACCTCAAATTCCTTTCTTGGAAAACTGCACTTCTAGTTGCTATTACTTCAGCAAGACGGGTTTCAGAGCTTCAGGCTCTATGTGTTAAACCACCTTACCTGGTGTTCCACAAGGATAGAGTATCTCTTAGGACAAACCCATCCTTTATACCCAAGGTTTGTTCTAGTTTCTGTCTACAGCAATCGATGGAGCTGTCTTCTTTCCCAAATATTCCAACAGAGCTGAATACACTTTTCACTGCTTAGATGTTATTTGGATAGGACACAAAGCTGAAATCAGATCAACTGTTTGTGTCCTTTTCAGATAACAGATTAGGCAAAGCCATCACTAAAGGCACTATTGCCAAGTGGATCAGGGACTGCATCACATCTCATCTCAAACAAGCAGCTCATAGCTCCCGTAAAAGCTCATTCCACTAGAGCTATGGCCACTTGCAGCCTTTCATTCCAAGCTCTCTATTAGCGATATTTGTGCGGCTGCACACGGACATCTTCACACACCTTTGTTTCTCACTACAAATGAGATGTGGCATCCAGGGTCGAGCTTCCTTGGTTCCACAGTACTCAGGAGTGTTTTCCAATGAGCCACCCGAATTAGGTGCTAGGACGCTGTCCCATCTGTAGAGAATGTAGGAGATAGGATCACATTACATCTTTTAGTTATGTACTTACCATAACTTTAGATGTATGGGATCCATCTCTCCATCCCCTGCCTTGTAGACCAGGAGAGACCGGACGGTCCGAATCTGTGTTCTTTCCTCTCTTGAAAGACCTGAGTATGTTATGACAATAGTATGTCTCTGTGGATATGAGTGCGAACAAACGAGATCTGGGGAGGTAGGTGGTGGTGCATCCTGGGATATGAGGTAACTCAGCCAATAAGAGACTTATAGTATAAACCCATCTGTAGAGAATGTAGGCGAGATGGATCCCATACATCTAAAGTTATGGTAAGTACATAACTAAAAGTTCTTCGTGTTTCACTGTTGCAGTCATTACATTTGGGTTATCTGCCTGCAGGTAGCCCTCAGTTGGCCCGAATACCAGAGACTTAGTATTTCTGCATCGGTTGCTGTCACTCCGGGACTGACGTCAGGTTGTCAGGATGCAAGATGCTTCTAGAGTCAAAACCACATTGCAAAGTATGTTTACCAACTTGTTCAGCCAAATGCATAAAATCCTGTAATTCTTTATGTTCAGCACAGTCGGGAATCATCATCATTTTCTGCTTAAGTAGTCCCATAATATGCTGATGATACTTTAACATATGAAACTGGCAGTTTAAGGCCCTAATGGCCGAAGTAGCAGAAGTGTATACCTTCTTACCCCATCTGTCCAAGGCCCTGGAATCTCTATCAGAGGGGGTAGGGTTTTTGGCAGTAGTAGCCTTAATGCCTTTAGGCCCTTGGGAAATGGTCTCTGGGTCTGCAGTAGGAGTCTTGAAGAACTTTTGAGAGTCAGGTACTCTGTAGTACCTGTCAGGTTTTCTGGGAGCTTGGAGGTAAGGTGTCTGGGGCCAGGCTAGATTCCAAAAAGGCATCATCTACAATGTCCAGGACTGGAGGGATAGCCAAAGGCCTTTGTTGAGGAAGGAGTAAGAATTCCTTAAGCCTCTTTTTGGAGTCAGCATAATCCTGGCTTTCCCAGCAAAAATGCTCCCTAAGAGTGTGCAAGGTTTCACCAAAAGAAAAATATTCTGGAGGGGACGCAGAGGGAATGGAATCCTCTGCATCAGAATCCTCATAGGTAGATAAGGGCAAATCCTGGTATTCAGAAGAAACAGAAATTTTAGAATCCTGATCAGAAGAATCATTCAGAAGGAAAATCAATTCTAGGTCTCTTAGAGGGGGAAGGCTGGCTTCTCCTAATTAAAGTAATAAGGTCTTCAGCCATACTTATCATTTGTTTTTTAGGTATGTGGGCCTGACCATGTGGTTTGGACATCTGTTTTCTAGGCGTTGGTCGAGTTTTAGGCCTTGAAGAAGAAGATGGCGTCAATTTGAAATGCAAGTCTGTAGGCCAGAATACACCCTCAGAAGCCGGTGCCTGCACAGCGGCTCCGGACCCATCCAAGATAGAGACATCCGCAGGTTCCATAGTCGAAGAAGCATCTCGCGGCGTACTCATACTCCGAATGGGTCTCAGCAGAGGTCTACAAATCTGAAGTAGCGGGTATCGGGGGCTGTGAAAGCGCCTCACTGAGTACTGGCGACTAGTAAACTCACACACATGGAATCCGCTCAGGCAAGCCGACCAGTAGTACACCAACACCATCCAAAGTGTGTTTAATATACTCCTTTCGTTCTTTCTTGAGTTCGTGAACTGGCGACTAGCTTAGCGGAAGCATCGTCGGCAGTTTTGGACCTGTGTGGTCTGTCTCTGTCTTTATCTTTATGCTTTTTCAGAATATCAGTAGTCGGATGGCTTACCGACGACATTTCTGGATAGTTAAACCGAGAACCAAAATAATTTGCTGCAAGAATAGACCGATGACGAATAGTTCATGGGTTGAATAAATTACAAAACCGACAGCGAGGGATGTCTTGGTCTGGGCCTAAGCAAGGAATGCAGTACGAATGAAAATCTTTGAGGTATTTGCTTTCCACAGGTAAGATAATTGTTAACTTTTACTGACATCGGTTAAAGAGCAAGAAAAAGGATCCCCAAAGGGGTACTTAGCTTTTTGAAAGCTTAGGTTCTGAAACTCGAAAACGAAAATTTCAGGAGTCGGCCGACCGGCACTTGTGAACTGCTTCTGCTTCGGGCACCGCGCAGCAAGAAAGACTGATGTAATGGCATCGGCTGCATGTTTTATACCCCTGACGACCTGACGTCATGGAAGCAGGAATCCAAGACTTTGACATTCAGGCTGGCTGACGGCTACCTGCAGGCAGATAACCCAAATGTAATGACTGCAACAGTGAATACACTCGAACATCTACATTTATGTTAAGTGTACACAACAGTACTTTTTTACATAAAGTTACATAACTTTATGGGACATATCCTGCCAAGGATATCAGACATCCAGACAGTCTATAAGGTTTGCATACCTTCCTTGTACACCATACATTCACTCTCTAAGCACAAGGTTGTGTGCTAGAATTAGAGACACATACAGGCAGGCCAAAAATATATATATATTTTTTGCTGTATGGGTGTTGATGATTACTTCTGATCAGTGTACAGATGTAAGTATCAGCAATCTGCTTCAGCTACAATTTCGAGAAGAGAGATACCCTGTTGGAGAACCTTTACACACAGCTTGTGTCTCAGGAACGATAGATGTTCATGCAGTAGACATGTTCCTTAGAGGGCACCTATCCCTGTTGTTTAGGCGATCAGCATGATACAAGGTCCTGTCAAATTTGCCTTTCATTTACTCACAAAGCCATAAGGAGTATGCTAATGGCTCCCAAAATTTTTCTCAAGAATAAATATCTTAAGGAATTGCTGCTGGAGAACCATGGTCCTGCAACTGCTGCCTGAATGCACTATTTTCCTCACTATTGCAATCCTGCTGCCGGGGATAAGCTGTGATTACTAGTGCCATATCCTTACATTGGCATTTGATTGCAAAGAATCTGTCATTAATTCTGATGACATCCTTCACTGTCTTTTGAAGCCTTTCTCTCACTCCAGTTCCCATACCATTTCTAGTCTGTCCTGTCCGGATAGACTCTGGATCCCAAGCCAAGTGGGTTTGCTACACTGGCCTTCCATCTTGCCTCTTGGATACAGAGGACGTCCAGCCACCTCCTTACCAGCATGTCCTCCACTTCCAAGCTGCATCCTGTAAATAACATGTACTGAGTGCAGAAGTCCGTAGTTTATGTTTAGCAGGATGATTGGATTTACATCCAGCTTTCTTTCAAAATTGCAATCCCAGGTAGCCCAAGCTGGGCAATTGGGCACCATGTGGCCAATAGATTATGACTCTGGCCTGCTAGGCTTTGTGGTTGGCACACATAGGACAGCAGGGGCACATAGATTCCTCCCACCATTAGCATGGGTATGTAGTGTAGGTCGAAGTAGGCTTGGTCATTCAGGACCCCTACCTCCATGTAAATATCACAGAGGAGTCCAAGAGGTTTCTGTGCCATTGTATAGCAGCCACTCATTACCAGTTCAGAACTTTACCCTTTGATTTCACCACTGCCCCGCCACCAGGTGTTTACCAAGTGCACGTCAGTATTCACAGCTCACTTGCAGCTAAAAGGGGTCTGCATTTTTCCATACCTGTACTTTTGGCTCCTAGCTCCTACAACCAGAGACTACTTTTTACAGCTCTAACTTATCTTTAAGCATCTTGGTAAACCGTGAACAATAACCGCTACAGTTCTTGCAACAAATTACTTTCATCTGATGTCATCTGGACACAACTTTGTCTCTGCAACACTACTGTACCATGAGATTTGAATCTAATCCTAGAACTACTATTAACGCTTCCATTCAAACTAGCTTTATGCAGACCTCAAGTACTTGTCTTGGAAAACAATTTTTCCTTGTGTGTATAACATCCGGCAGAAGAATTTCAGAACTAAAGGGCTGGTCTGTTACTGTGCCATATTTGTTTTGTCACAAGGATAGAGTCACATTAAATACTAACCAATCCTGTATTCCCAAGGTAGCTTCTGAAAATATTAACTAGTCTATTGATTTTCCTGTGTTTTTAAAATTATTCTGATAAGGGAGAATGCATGCTGCACACCCTAGATATCCACAGACAATTCATTCTACTTGCACAGGACAAAAACTTTTAGAAAGGACGCTCAGCTGTTTGTCACTTTTGCTCCTATCAGATTGGGTCCCAAAGTGTCTAAACAAGTATTGTGCAAATGGTTATCAGATTGTAACTTCTTTGTTTACTTTACCAACAGCATGACCCTAACTTCAAAACCTAAGGCCCCATAAGATCTATGGCAAATTCTACAGCCGTTTTCAGAAATTCCTGCATTGGTGTCATTGGTGCAGTAGCCACATGGTCTGTGCTACATGCCTTTTCAAAACATTATAAACTGGATATATTTCCAGAACCAGAGCTTCCTTTGGAGCTTTCCACCTGGGATCCCAGGTGGTTTGTGATTCTTTCCCACCTTAACCAAACACACACACACCATGGTATACAACTTTTCAAAGTAAAAAAAAAAAAATGCTGCTAGAACCAACTTTCTTCAGAAACTGTTTTTAATTATAAAGGTTTCTTGCTTTTGTTCCACTGTTTTACAGAACTTCATTGGAGCAATTCAAACCTTCTGATGACAGCTGTTTAAATAATTTGAATAATCATGTGATCATAATAAACCAATCAAAACATTACAGTGTTTTAGAAAATTAGAAAAAAAACTCTAAAAGGCGTAAATCAAATGCCCTGTATACTGCAGTTTTTAAAAACACCTGTTAAATGCAATACTTAATGTAATATTAAATAGGAACAGCTCATAACTTGGCTGCTGTCAAGTGTAGGACACTGTTTATAGACATATATTCATTAAGCCAAGGTGCTTGGGAAGTGTTCCATAGTAACTACCAGAGGAATTATTTCTATTCCAGCCCTTCTTCCCAGCACCCCCCCCCCTTTATTTGTACTTTTTTTCCCCCAGAATGAAACGTACAAGTTTTGAAAAACCCACAGACACCTTAGCATGTTTGCTTAGTGCACTGGTAGTGTCATCTTTTTTATTTGTATAAAAATGTTCATAATTCTGGCCATCAAGACTCTCTCAGTTTTGCCAACATAGAACACAAGACACACAGTACAACTACCCAAATAAACCACCCTTCTTGTTAAACAGCAGTAGCTGCCTTTACTAGATACTGCCCTTGAATAAATGGTAATGCTGGTATCCACAAAATAAATCTGCACTAGAAGCGAGCTCCACATTTCATCAAACCACTTGGTGGGGCACAGTTAATCTTTGACTGTATGTTCTGTTGTTTTAACAAACACTCCATGCTCTTATTCCTCTTGTAAACAAAGTAGAAGTCATTTCTTAACTTATGCAGTAAGCCTACTAAACCAGATATTCCAGTCCTGTTCTTGGAAAGCATTTTCTTTATTTTTTTAGCTCTGTTATTAAAAAGTAGAACCATAGCATGGCAATAATTCATATTACTGCCTTTCAGTTTTACTCCTACTATGTCATGTGATTTTTTTTACAAACTGGGTTGAAATACTGATCCATGCTTGGATTCAGCTTCAGTAGTCACAGAATCTGATAATTCTTTCAGCTAGCCCCTCTCAAGAAACAAACTTTTAATTTGTCTAACTCTCTTAATTCCCATCCACAAGTACTGCAAAAGGGGCTCAGTCTTATAGGTTCATAGGTTCATACTAGGCTATCTGCCCTAGGGCATTTATAAGCCTAGCCAGAGTGTGTATGGCTTTCGCCACCCATTTTAAATTAATTTTGCTATGCCCTTTTTCGAGGTTAGTATACTGTGTTTCTGTCTAACAGTGACACAGAAGTGATACCAGGGTAAACCTATCTCCCATCCACTCATCAAGATTCCTCTTGAAGAGAGTCAATGAGGGACTCTGCCTAACCTGGACTGGGATTTTATTCCAGAGTGAAGTTATGAATCTGTCCCTCCAGCATGTCCTATTTATTTCAGTGCTTCGATGGGATTTGGATTTTCTGAGGTGCAGCATGTCCATTAATTCGGGTTGGACATGGCTTTATAAGTCAGGCACAGAATGCCACTGAGTAGAGCTGGAGTTTCTTTAACCCATCTGTTTGAGCCCTTGATCCTCTTGGTGAGGTACTTTTGGGGTCTTTCCAGTTGTTGCAGGTGTCTGGTAAGGTACATCCCAAAAGGGGCATTGTACTCAATTATGGGCCTGATGAGGGATGAGTAAAGAGGCACGATGACCTCCCTGATCTAGATGTGAATCCCTTCATGATTAGGTGGGCTATATAAAATGTTTTTCTAACCACTTTGGCCGTGGTTGTCAAATGAGAGATTGCTATCAACTTGGGTCCCCAGGTCCCTAATTACTTCTTCTGTACTTAATGGATTACCACCTATGTGGTAATTTGTGGGCACTTTGTTTTGCCAAAGGGATGACTATACACTTTTGGCATTTAGCTTGAGGCCATGGCTCTGGCACCAGTTGTCTGTTTCTATGAGGCCCTTTTGGAGGATGCTTGTGTCAGCTGGAGAGTCTATTATGGTGCCCAGTTTGCAGTCATCTTCAGCCACAGTCCTTCCATGTTGGCCTGTACCTCCGAGAAATATATACCGAACAAGAGGTCCCAAGACTGAGCCTTGTGGGATGCCACTTGTAACTGGTTTGGAGTCTGACATGGCTCCAGCTATTCTAACCATGTGGGTTCTGTCCTTGAGCCAGTTTGCAACCCATCTAGTGACATAGGGGTTTATATTTAAGCTGGTGAGCTTATCTATAATGCAGGTAGGCTGTGTGGACCACCTTCCCCATGTCAATGGCCTTGGTGACTGTTTCAAAGAAATTGACCAGGTTTAGGATCTGCCCTTAACAAAGCCTAACTGGGTAGGATCCAGTGTCTGTAGGTCCCCAATATCTTTATTTATAAGGTCCATGATGATCCTTTCCATAGCTTTGCAGACCAAGCTAGTGAGACTTATTATCCTGTAGTAAGGCTGAGATTGAACAGTAGTTTTAGGTTTGGGTTTAGCTCTTCTTGGAGTTCATGTAGGATGCAGGGTCCCATTGATGCTGTGTTTCTTGCTTTGGAGATACCTGAGCATCTGAGATGTCAGGGAGCAGCACTGCTGCTGGGATATATATTAGCCCTTTGGGGGGGGGGAAGTTTGCTGAATTTTCACTGTGGTTTTCTGGGCATGGGTGGGGGGGGGATGATTGAATATCCCAGTGATTTATTAGTTGGTCTGACAGTGAGGTGAGGGGGATACATGTCTGGTCTGGAGATGTGGGTCCCCATGATGATGATGATCAGGTCAGTATGCTTTGTGAATATATTGATACCCCCTCCTTTTTTTGTGGATTCGGTCCAAGTTTAAAAGCATGGTATGAGGTATAACCTGGTAATGCTGGGGTGCTGGGTTGCTCGAGAGCCTGGTTTCTGTTACTGTTACTGCTCTGTCGTTGTTCTCCATGCTAAGAGAGATTTGAGTGCATCTGCATCTTGAGGTTTCATGTTGAGGCGTTGACTCAGTTTCTTATCCCCTTGTGATACTTGTGATACCTGGAGGTGGGTTTATCTTTTGGCCCAAAAAAGGCACTATGGAGGTAGGGAGAGCCTGCCAGAACCTCCGGTACCCAGGGAAGCCAGTGGTTTTTCTAAGCCTAAATGCCTATCGAAGCATTGTGGCTTGTCGGTATGGGCATGTGATCCTATAGCCACTAGAATCTATGTCTAATTGATTCCTATGGGTTTTGGGAAATGCAAAAATTTAAGGTTTTAAGGTATTTTATTTAAAAAAAATCAAGCAAATCATTCTCCTTTGAGCTCCCTTACCCAACAATCAATTTTGCTAGAAGATGCATTTAATTTCACTCTTGGAAACCAACCTGTAAAATGAACCAACACAGAAATATTTCAAAAGTTTCCCAGAATAGTCCAAACTGTTCTTAATGACTCCCTTTATCAGGCTTCATTCTTGGTCATCTGCCATGCATTAGCATATCTAAACAGCAATTTTCATCCTTAGTTAACATCTTATTTGTTTTATTGCATTCCATATTACTCGGTTCATATTAGCAAAACTGAGGGTTTTTTTTGACAAGCCCCATGTTTTAAAAGAATTGTGGGACTTTTTGGCTAAGTTAGCTACTTTTGATTATTCTGATATGGTTTTATTTGCCACAATGGTTAAGACCTTATTTCACTAATTCCCCATCAGTTAGGAGTGGAAGAATTACTTGGATCTTGGTTGTCACGGGACAAGTTAACCAGTTTTGATATTACCATTATTGAGCATTAAGCAGTGTATAGAAACTGTTATAAAGAACAATTTTGTGTACTTTAAAGAGAAATTTTTCAACAGGTCAAGGTTGTAGACGATGAGTGCATTAGCAGCTGACATTTTCGCCAATATTATTTGGCATTGGGCCTGAATTGTCTTTTTAAGAGCCTTTAGTTCATACAAAAAGGTTTGTTTATATCTAAGGTGCCTGGATAACATTTTATTGTTTGGAAAGGTTTGAAAGAGGAATTTGATTATTTTTTTTACAGCTGAATAACACTGTCACATTTTTTTTTTTAATTTACCTATCGTGATTCTAAAACCATTAATTTTTTGGTTGTGTGTGTGTCTCGCTTGAAATGTTAGCATTCATAGGTTCATAGGATGATACTAGGCTATTGGCCCGGAGGCCTTTATAAGCCTAGCCAAGAATTCCGTCCATGTTCCTACAAAGTCATCACCTGTTTCCCCCCATCCAGCAGGGATATAGGCAGGATCACAGGGTTGTATTTTCTGTTTCCCATCCAGTTGTCCAGGTTCGTCTTAAAGAGGGCTAGAGAGTTACTCTGCTTGACATGAAGAGGGAGTCTATTCCACAGATGGGGGAGTCTTTGAGACGCACATCTATCCCACCAACAAGTTCTGTTAATGTCACAGACCAGGTTGAGGTTCTGCGTGCGGGTTGCGCTAGTGGAGTTTGACTTACGAATATGCAGCAACTCCATCAAGGTTGGTAAGCGCTCCATATAAGGTAGGAAATTGGCATAATGGTTAAAGTGATTACATTACAGACATAAAGTGCATGGTTTGATTCTCACATGGGATAATTGGCTAGGCTTAAAATGGCTCACAAGAGCAGATAGCCTAGTACTCGTCTGTGAACCTGTTAACAAATTTAAAAACATGGTCGGGGTAAATATGTTTAGGCAGAGCATTTTTTTCATTATGATTTTTTATATCATTCAAATGTTCATAAACTCTTTTATTTAAAAACCTTTTGTTTTTTCCTACGTAATAGCATGGGCAGCTCTGGCATGATGCATTATAAACTACCCCTTCTGTTATGCAGTTGAATCACCTGGGATATAAAACCTTCTCCCATTAATAATAACGCTTTCACCAACAGCAATATGTTTAGAAATTTTACAATTATGACATTTAAACATGCCCTTTGTATAGAGGAGCACATTTTGACACTGCTCTAAAAAAGATTTTAATGCGGTAACTTTTCTAAAAACTATACTCAGTCTTTCTCCCAACCTTTTGTAGCACTACTGTCATTAGAAAAAGAAGTAATCGAGCTGGTGTCATATGTTAACTTCACAGGTGTAACCGTGTCCATACTGGAATCATGAACCACATTCTCACCCTGGTTACTCTCAGGAAGAATGAGGGAAAAAATGCAAGGTTCTTATTTTCTGTGTCACTTTTTGTAATATGTTAATAATGCCCCCCAGGGTACCCTCTTCTCAAGAACACATTCAGGCAAACATCCGTCAAACAAGGTAACCATTCTTGCCGTGCATACAAATTGCCCCTTCACCACTGATTTCTCTTGGTGAAGAAGGATGTGCAATAGAGTAATGGAGAAAGTTGTTCTAAGTAAGTAGCCTTTCTGTAAATGCCAGGTATACATACATTTTTTATAGTCTTTAACTAACAAAATGTCAAGATAATGAATGCAGTGTGGCCCTCTTTTATTTGTAAATTGCAAAAAATGTGTTGTGTTTTTCAAATATTGAATAAATTCTGCTATTGCAGCCTGGTTTTCTTCCAGACTAAGTCATCAGGAATGACCATTTCACATCAGCCTGGAAAATGAGATGAGGAATGACCATTTCACATTAGCCTGAAAAATGAGATGATATACTTTGGATCCTTGTTGTCAACAGTTAACACTGATGTTATTATTTCCACAAGTAATTTTGCAAAATGCAACAGCTGCAAGGTGCACAATCAAATACATTCCTTAATATCTTCCCATTACAGATTTAGACTTTTTTTCCTTCATAGCTTCCCCAGGTTATGCCTTCAAAGCTTCCTAAAATGACTGCCAGAATACTTGAAGCTTTCTTCTGAGACAGGAAGTGTAGCTAGATCGTTTAATACCCATCTGGTAAATTTACATTGGAATATCTCAGGGATGTGTATGTGTATGAGTGGCCGCACACTTTACAAACTGACTTCATATATTTTATTTAACATTTATCGTTATACAGTATGAAAGCTTAGCATTTTTTACTACTGGAGACTCTGGTTCAGTTGCATGTTTTCGTTCCTTTTCATGTATACAGAAACTCCCTTACAGAAAAAAATGCATCAAAGCAAACCTGATTTTTTTACACCATTACTTTGATAAAAACAGCCATTTTCTTGAATATGTTATGTAGTTGTCCAGTCTACTGAAAGGACTGTGACTGTGTATGAGACTTTGCATTAATTGCATTTCAAATAAAGGTTCATATTTCACAGCTGTTCTTCATTAGATCACTGTTATAGCCATTACAGTATGGGGCATATCGTGACAAGTATACCATATGTCCGATTAGTCTACAAAGCTTCAGGCACCATCGTAGCAAGTGTTGTACATCCACCCTTAGCATGAGAGGATGCAGTAATGTAAGAGGAATGTATGGACGCACCAAAACTCAGAAGTTGCTTGCCATGGGTATGCTGAAGCAGACTGTCAGCTTTGTGGCTTGTAGTACTGGCAGTCAGCTTCGGCTACACTGACATAAGCAGGTAAGTACCCCAATGGAACACCCTTCCGCCTTATCTAGAGATTTTTATAAAATCCTCTCTTAAGTCTGTTAGAAAGTGGCAAATGTGCTTGTGGTAGACATATTCCTTACAAAAACACACATTCCAGTTGTGTTTTCTCTCTGGATGAGGAACATGGTAGCTTGTGTCAAATTTCTTTGTCCTTTAGAACTAAAACAGTCAGGAGTAAGCTTAACACCCCTCAGAATATTTCTAGAAAATAAGCTTGTAAGAGACTTGGTGAAAATGACCATGTCCTCTGATTCCTAAGCAGCAGATCTACCCCCTTGGCCTGAGTTGAAAAAGAAATTGACAAAAGAGATGAGTGACAGAACCTGTATGTCTACCTTTCTTTTACTGTCCTGAGATGAGTGACAGAACCTGTATGTCTACCTTTCTTTTACTGTCCTGAATGTGACAACTGACTATTGTTGATGTTCTACGTGTTTCACTGTTGCAGTCATTACATTTGGGTTATCTGCTGGCAGGTTGACCTCAGTCGGCCTGATTAACAAAGTTTTGGGTCCTGCGTCGGTTGCTGTCCCTTCTTCCATGACGTCAGGTCATCAGGGGTATAAACATGCAGCCGACACCATTACATCAGTCTTTCTTGCCGCGCGGTGCCCGAAGCAGAAGCAGTATGCAAGTGCCGGTCAGCCGACTCCTGAAATTTTCGTTTTCGAGTTTCAGATCCGAAGTCTTCAACTAAAAAGCTAAGTACCCCGTTGGGGAAACTTTTTCTTGGTCCTTACCGATGTCAGTAAAAGTTATTTGCATTACTTGTGGGAAGCAAATACCTCATAAGGATTTTCATTTGTACTGTATTCCTTGCCTAGGCCCTGACCACAACGTACCTTGCTGTCGGTTTTGTGCTTTATTTAATCAACGCACTATGAAACGTCGGTACATTTTTGCTTCTAAATATTTTGGCTCACACTTTAATTATCCAGAAATGACATTGGTTAGCAATCCGACTACCGGAATACCTAAAAAACGCAAAGAAAAAGACAGAGATAGGCCGTTGAGGTCCAAAACTGCCGACAACGCTTCTCCTAAGCCAGTCGCCAGTTTGCCGGTACTCAGTGAGGCGCTTTCGCAGCCCCTGATACCTGCTACTTCTGATTCGCAGGCCTCTACTGAGACCCATTCGGAGTCTGGTATGCCGCGAGATGCTTCAATTATGGAACCCATGGATGTCTCTACCTTGGATGGGTCTGGAGCCACTGTGCAGCCACTGGCTTCTGAGGGTGTTTTCAGGCTTACAGATTTGTATATTAGAGCGAAGCCATCTTCAAAATTAAGGCCAAAATCTTGACATATGCCTAAAAAACCAATGCCTGGGCCACATGTGCAGGCACCTGTGCCTAAAAAACAAATGATCAAAATGGCTGAAGATTTAATTACTCTGATCAGGGGTAGTCAACCCCCCCCCCTCCCTTCTAAGAGGCCTAGGCAAGACATTGATTATGAATCTTCTGTACAGGATTCTATTTCTTCTGACTCTTCTAATGAACAGGAATTGTCTGTACCTACTTATGAGGACTCTGATGCAGAAGATTCCATTCCTTCTGCTTCTCCCCCTGAGGATTTTTCTTTTGGGGAAACTTTACATACCTTAAGGGAACATTTCCACTAAGAAAGTGAGGATCTCTCTGAATCTAAAAAGAGACTTGGGGATTTTCTTCTTCTTCCTCAGCATAGGCCTTTGGCTATACCTCCTGTTCTAGACATTGTTGATGTTTTTTCAGAATCTAGTATGGCTCCTGATTCTCTGCCTCCGGCTCCTTGTAAGCCAGACAGATACTACAGGGTTCCTGACTCCCACAAATTTCTTTTCAAAAATCCTGTTGCAGATCCTGAAACCATTTCTCAGGGTCCCAAGGGCATTAAGGCTTCTACTGCTAAAAATCCTACCCCTTCTGATAGAGATTCCAGGGTGTTGGATAGATGGGGTAAGAAGGTTTACACTTGTGCAGCCTTGGCAATCAGGGCTTTAAACTGTCAATTTCATATGCTAAAATATCAACAGCATTTCATGGGACTGTTTAAACAGAAAATTATGTTAATTTCTGACTGTGTGGAAAACAAAGATTTACAGGATTTATTGCATTCAGCTGAACAAGTTGGAAAACATACTTTGCAATGTGGTTTTGATTCTTTGGAGGCCTCTTGCAGGGCTGCTGTAACTGGGTCTGTGCTAAGAAGGCATGCTTGGCTCAAAGAGCAAAATCTGCCTGATCATGTTAAAGCAAAATTGTTAAATGCTCCTTTACAACAGGACCGTCTCTTTGGTAATAAGGCTGAAGAAGTTTTAAAAAAGATGGAAGATAAAGCTAAATCTATGCAAACTGTGAAAGATTTCTTACAAGTGCAACCTCCAAGATTTAGTAGGCACTGGCTACTACGAGCTGGTCTTTTCCAGTTCCTTCAGGAGCCACTCAAGTCAAACCCAGACATTGCAAAGGCTCCAGGTTTCAGTCACAAGGAACTTTCAAAACAAAACAATGGGGTGCCTCCTCTTCCAAATCTGGAAACAACAAGACACCTCCCTATGGTAAGCAGTCTCAATGACTTCCCTTTACACTTACCAAGCACTTACTTTTTAGCTGCGCCTTTGGGGGGAAAACTGGCTCTTCATGCAAGAAACTGGCAACTTATAACCCAGGACAAAATAGGTTTTAAATATAGTATCCCAGGGATACAGATTTCAGGCAAAGAAACATTCAAATATATCCATACCTGGACGATTGTCTAATTCAGGCAGAAAACAAATACACTCTTCTAAACCATCTGATGTTTGTAAAAAGGGTTCTAACTTGTCTATGGTACACTATAAACAAAATGAAATCACAACTGGTACCCTCTCAAAAAATTACATTCCTAGGTGCAACCTTGAATATTTACGCCAGAGAAGCAAATTCATTTGGTGACTTACTTCAAACAGGTGGCCACAAAAACCCTACTTTCTGCAAGGCAAATACTGCAAGCCTTGGGGTTCATGGCTTCCTGCATTCTTCTAATTCCATATGCAAGACTGCATATGAGGAAACTTCAGTGGTACTTAAAAAGTCTATGGAGTCAGCATTGTCACAGCCTGGAAACAGTGATTCCTATCATTCCTTGCCTGCAACTAGAGTTCCTATGGTGGGCAGAGGCCTGCCATCAAACCAAGGGAATGTCATTCACACCACCCCCTGCCGCCCAAACCCTAACTACAGACGCATCAGACTATGCTTGGGGGGCACATCTAGCAGGGAAGTGCATTCAGGGCAAATGGAGACCAAATCAAATGCACCTTCATATCAATCAAAAAGAAATGCTAGCCATGCAGAATGCACTGACAGCCTTCAAGGACTACCTTTATCCAGGACAATTAATGATAAAGACAGACAACACCACGGTAATGTGGTACATAAATAAGCAGGGGGTTACACACTCCTACCCCCTTTGCAGACTAGCCATGACATTGTGGAACATGGCCTTGACCTGTCAAGTACAACTACAAGCTCAATTCCTGCCAGGAAAGCAGAATACTCTGGCAGACGAACTAAGCAGAAATCTCATAGACCCACACGAATGGAAACTGGAAACACGGATTTTCAACATGTTGACACGCAAATGGGGGAGCCCAGACATAGATCTTTTTGCCTGATCCCACAACTATCAGCTGGACAAATTTTGCACAAGAACTCATCACAAAAAAGCCTGGAAAGTGGATACTCTATCCTTCAGCTGGAAAAACCTATCAGTCTATGCCTTTCCCCCTCTGCCTCTGCTCTCCAAAGTTCTACTAAAAGTCAAACAGGACAAACCAAAAATGATTTTGATTGCTCCAGACTGGCCTCGCCAGCGCTGGTACCCACTCCTGCGTAATGTGTCACACCTTCCACTGTGGCACCTGCCTCAGACACCTTACTTACTGTCTCAGCAGAACAACAAAATTCTGCACACGCAGCTCCAAACTTTGAATCTTGCAGCGTGGCTAATCACCTAATTTCACCCTTAGCATCCCTCAGCTAACCTGTGATGGATGTCATTTTGGAGGCGAGAAGGCCTAGTACTAGAAAATCTTATGCTCACAAATGGAAAAGATTCTGTGCCTGGAACCAATCTCAAGGGATAAGCACAGCAGTGCCCAACATTCCTCAGGTTTTACAATACTTAAATGAGATGCTTCACAATGGCCTGTCCTTTTCTTCCATAAAAATCCATGCCTCAGCCATTTCAGCTCATTACAACACAGAACCTCCCCTCTTCTCTCATCCTCTGCTAAAGCAATATCTCAGAGGGGCCAAAAACTTAAGACCACCCAGGAGAGCTCCAACCCCTGCCTGGGAACTCAATTTTGTATTGGAAAAGCTCACTTTCCCTCCTTTCGAGCCAGCTGGTACTGCAGATTTAAAATTTCTCTCCTGGAAAACAGCTTTCCTTTTAGCAGTCACTTCAGCTAGAAGGATTTCCGAATTACAGGCTCTTATGGCAGTGGAGCCTTTTATCATTTTTCATGCAGACAGGGTATCTCTCAGGACCAATCCATCCTTCATGCCTAAGGTGGTATCCAGTGTGGCTCTTAATCAGACCATTCATTTGCCAACTTTCTTTCCCAATCCACAGAACAAGGGGGGAGCGGATTCTGCATTCATTGGATGTACACAGACAACTTAGATTTTACTTAAACAGGACAAAATCTCAAAGAAAATCTGAACAACTACTGGTGGCATTTGTTGCATGGGCGAAGGAAAGGCTATTTCAAAGCAAACCATTTCCAAATGGATAAACTATTGTTTTCGTTTCTGCTATATGCACCATGGAAAAACTACTTCTACAGCCTTTCTCAGGTGTTCCTACCAGGGACATTCTAAAAGCTGCTACCTGGAGCTCAGTTCATACATTCACCAAACATTACCATTTACCACTTTTCTCTAAATCCAGAGCTGGCTTTGCCACTGCTGTCCTGCAGGGCCTTATAGCTGGTCCTAATGCTGTATAATTCCCTCCACCCAACCATAGCTTTGGGAATCTACCCAAATGTAATGACTGCAACAGTGAAACACAAAGAACATAGTACAGTTGTGTACACTTACCATAAATGTAGATGTTCGAGTGTATTCACTGTTGCAGTCCTGGTTACCCTCCCTCCAGCCCCCTATTTTTCTCTGGCTATACCTTTGCTTTCTTTCACTATGCTTAATAGCCCTTTTGGTGTATTTGCTTTTGGGATTGGCGGGATATATTTTTTGTGTTTTTTTTTTTTTATTTTATTTTATTTGCTCTCCATTTGGGGGGCACCTGACATCTGGTGCAAAAAAAACTGATGTAATGGCGTCGGCTGCATGTTTTATACCCCTGATGACCTGACGTCATGGAAGAAGGGACAGCATCCGACGCAGGACCCAAGACTTTGTTAATCAGGCCGACTGAGGGCAACCTGCCAGTAGATTACCCAAATGTAATGACTGCAACAGTGAATACACTCAAACATCTACATTTATGGTAAGTGTACACAACTGTACTTTCTTGGCCTTCAAATGCATCCCCTTCAGAAGCAGCTATGTTGCAGGAGCCTCACAAATTTCAGCAGACTATTCACCTAGAAGAGCTGGCCAGGGCAAAACACAGTATTTTGACTGAGGGTGAAGGAGTCCTATATTGGGTTGGGGGGGGGGTTGGCGTATTGGGTTGTGGGTTAACTTAATGGTTAAGACTTTTACCTAACAGACATGAGGTACAGGGTTTGATTCTCTCCTTTCTAGGGGAAATTGGCTAGGCTTAAAAGGGCCCACAAGGGCAGTTAGCCTAGCACTTATCTATGAACCATTCCATGTCAAATACAGGTTAGGGAAGATGTCAGTGGGTCATTCATGGAGGGCCAGCCTGTTGATTCAGAACCAAAAAGCATATGTCTCAAGACCCCCTAAAAGCACACTGAGAAGATTAAGCACTTGTCTCCTCCTTTTACTCTCTTTAGCCAAAGGGGAGACTGGAGGATTGGTTTAATTTTGCATCGGGCTCATTTAAGAGTATCCAATCCTTCCAGCCATTTTTCTCTTTCATCACTCCATTTAAGAGGAAGAGATTTCTTCCTCAGAAGAAGAAAGTCTTTCTGAATCTGATCAGGAAGGTTTGGATTGTCACAAATTTCTTCTCCCACTGTCTGTGATTCAGAATCTGAGAATCCCCTTTTTCTCATACTCCCCAAATAAAAAAAAATCTGTTTTTGGAGATACTGTTTCAAAAATGAATGTTTTTTGTAGTAGAAAGAAAAAGAGGTGTTTGATTCTCAAAAGCAGTATTATGAGCTGATTAGCATGAATTTTACCAAACCTATGGTCATTCCTTTAGTACATTCTTGGACACTTTGGATGATGCTTTTTCTGCATCATCGTTATCTCCAAATTCTCAACCCCCAGCTGCAAAGAAACCCGACTTTTGCATGCCAAGTTTCATACAGAGCTGATAAGGATCCAGTGAGCATTCCATTCCATTCCATCTGGAATTCGTCAACCTTCAGAGTTCACTTTCTGCATTAGATCATTTCACAACTTCTACTTCGGGAGTCATGTAATAAACCCCCTCGTCTATGGATAAAATGCTTTTATTCAACAGTTTTTCTGGTTCCCAGAAAGTAAGGAACTTTGAGACCCATTTTAGACCTCTCCAGACTGAGCATCTCAAAGTTCAGTATGTTAACATTACACTGTCTTTTCACAAAAAATACAGATGTTTTTTGAGGTTCTCTGCTTTGATGTTAAATTTTCAATTTACTGCTTTACCCTTTGGTTTCTTTACTGCCCCAAGAGTCTTCAAATGTCTTGTCAGAGTCGCAGCTCATTGCAGAATTAAAGGCTTTCATATATACCCTTACATGAATGACTTTTTGATCAGGGCATCAACTAGCTAAGACACTCTGGCTTCTTTACAGATCACAGATCACCATGTATCTTCTCAGCAACCTAGGTCTCAAAGTGAATTTAAGAAAGCCATCCTTGATTTCTTCTCACAGGATATTTTTTAGGATGTCTTCTGGGCACTTCTCTGATGACAGTTTTTTTTTCCTCAGGAAAAAAAAACACTTTCTTACTATCATCAGTTCCTGAGTATTTCTCAACAAAATGTCTGCTGCAGCTTCTACATGCTTTATCCCAATACATGGGTCCCCTAAAATTATCTGTGATATGATCCCAGTTATTCTTATTAGGGTAATACATAATTATTGACCATGGGATGGGTAAGGCAAATCTATAACCAGATGTGATTGGTTATTTTGAGCACAAAAAGGGAAAATGGCTAAGCTTAAAATGGCCTGAAAGGGCAGCTGTCCTAGTACTTGCCATGAACCTGAGTATTCTTACAGGTTCATGTGTGTCTTCTAGCCTCATGATTACATTTGCCAGACTCCCGATGAGGAAGATTCAGTCTTTCCTTAAATCTCTTTGGAACCAGCATCTTCATCTGCCATTCTTTCCAATTCCTTTGCTCAGCTTTGTGAATAAAAAACTCCTTTGGCGGGCAAATCGAGTACTTGTAAATCCAGGAGTTCCACCTTATCTTCCCAGCCCTGCTTGGTTTGTGGCACCAGGTGCCTCAGACTTTGCCTGGAGTGTTGTTTTTCAAGGTGCCAGTGTCCAGGGGATTTGTGAGTCCTAGCACAGACACACAAACCTGAAGGAAATAATGGTCCTTATAAATGTCTTGAAAGCATTAAATCAGCTTTGATACCCAGGACCGCTGTTAGTGATAACAGGCAGCACCACAATAACTGGGAAGAAACAAGCTCTTATCCTCTTTACAGACTAGCTTTGATTGCCTGTATAGTAGTTCATATATAGCATAACCCTACAAGCAGCATACATTCAGTCATAGTAAAATACACTTGCAGACTGTTTGAGCAGATCCAGGCTAGACCCTTTTGAGTGGATGCTACTCCAAGTGATGACCCTGAAGGTGACCCACCAGTTGCGAACTCCCCAGGTAGATGTGTTTGCCTGTCTAAAAAGACATCCAAGATCATTCTTTTCAGGACTCCTTACAAAAAAGCCTGGATGACAGATGTATTCTCAGATGTCCTTCCGTTCTTATGTTGCAGTATTCATAACACTAGGGAGGTGGCTGCCTGCAGCACCAGGCATCCAACCAGTATACCAAAGTCTTAAGATAAGGGGTACATGCGATGTTGCATGTTAGAGCCATAAACAGATGTCGGCTATAAAAGTGATGTCTGCACATACCCAAGCTAGAACTTTTCAGCCGCAGTGATCTTCGGACCGCTGATCACCAGCTCTGGGAATCTGTCTGCTCGTCTGACTTCGGCTGTCCGCTACAGATAAGTACCCTTTTGGGTTTTTTGTTTATATTCCTTCTTGCTTTCCAGATGTACATGTCAGCTAGGAAGTGAAAGTGTGCTTGTGGAAGACAAAATCCACATAAGGACACACATGATCACTGTTTGTTTTGTTTAGGGAAAGGCCACGACTATAAGGCTTGTGACATTTGCCAATCCTTTATACCTAAAACTTTGCGTAGCCGCCTAACTACTTTAAAATTATATTTAGAAAACCAAAGGCTTCGATGTGTGGCATTAGGTATGGAGGGTGAAGTAGGTACCTCCGAGGAGCCGCCTCGGAAGAAGGCTAAAAAAGTTAGGCCAAACACCCATGCTGCACCTCTGGAGTCCGGTGAAATGTTAGCCCAGGGTCTCATTGGACGTCAGTTTCACAGCTGGAACTGGGAACCGTGGTGGAAGTTGGTGCATCGGAAACAGAGTACATCCGCTGAGGTTGATAGTCATCAGGACCTGATGATGAGGGGGGACCATGGCTCGTGGTGTCGGAAGGGCCTACTACCGTCTTACTATCCACCCTGGCATCTGCTACAAAACACACTACTACTTCTATTCCTCTTAAGAGGAAACAAAAAGAAAAGCACAGGGTTAAAGAACCTTCCAGGTCCTACAGTCCCAGGTGCCCCAGCCTTCCCTACCACCTCTGCAGGCCTTAGAGGAGTCAGAGGAAGAACTCTCTCCTTCTGATGAATCCCTCGCTTACTGTTCCCAAATTGAGTCTCCCAAGGACTTTGCTACACGTGAGGAGGAGGATACCATTAGTCCTGAATCTCTTGGGGAGGAATTCTCCTTTGGGGACACCATTACACTTATGAAAGAACATTTTAAATGGCAGGTCTCTGATGTTCCTGAGACTAAAAAGAGTTACTTTGAACTCTTACAGATGGACCAGCCTTTTCCATCTGCAGTCCCTCCTCTGCTTCCAACCTTTAATGATGCCTTTCAGGCTGCATCTCATACCCCAAATTCTCAGGCCCCAGCATCCAAACGTCCTGATAGGTTTTACAAGGTCCACCAGGATGCACAATTCTTGTTCAAGAACCCCCCCCTGCAGACCCAGCAGTCATTTCTCTGTCAGCAGACATATGTTCCAGACAGCTGCCTTCATCTTCTCTTTTTTCCACAAATAAGGATAACAAATTCATGGATAGACAGGGGAAGAAAATATATACTTCATCCCACACTGGCCATTAGAGCAATTAACTGTCAGACCCACATGGCTAAGTTTGTGCTAGATACCCTGTCCAAGGCCTCTAAATTAATGCTGGATGTTCCAGACTTCCCTGCAAAGTCTTAGCTCTCCGCCCTGTTATCTGCTGCTTCTCAGGTGACCATGCACTCTAGCAAGTGCAGTTATGATGCTGTAGAGGCATCATCCAAATCTGCGTCATCAGGTTCGGTCCTCAGAAGTTACTCCTGGGTGAGACTCCAGCCCCTACCCATGGATGTACAACCCAAATTACTGGATGCTCCACTTGATAATAAGGCTCTTTTTGGCACTGCTCCCGCAGACCTCCTGAAATCTCTTCAAGAGAAGGGCAGGGAGTTGCAAAATTTAAAACATTTTCTAGTCTCACCCATTCCAAGGTACTACAGGAAGTACCCACAAAGGACCAATTTTGTAAGGAGGCAGTTTTCTCATTCTCCTGTTCCACAATCCAAAGGACGGAGGCACCCTAGGAAGTAAACCACTCCTAGACCCTCCTCCACCTCAACCCCTACTCCGTTTCAGTGACAGCCTGACCCTGACAGAGCTCCTCCACTGTGACACAAACCCTCTCCCCACATCCACCTCCCTGTCCCTCCACCTCACCCTTTCCCTACCCTCCTAGCGAAAAATCACCTGAGAGGCTTGGGTCCTCTACATCATCCAAAAAGGTTATTTCATGATTTGGTGATCAGTTCCCCCCTTCCAGGGGACACCTCAACCACCTTCAAGCCAGCTTCATCTCTTCCCTCCAATTTTGGATCAGCTCCTAGTCCAGGGCACAATAGAAGTAGTCCCTCCAGATCAGACAAACAAGGGATTTTACTCCAGGATGTTTTTGGTCCCAAGAAAGGATGGGACATGGAGAACCAATTCTGGATCTGTCCACCCTCAATCTATTTCTCAAGATGCCTACCTTCAGGATGCTCACCTTGCACCATCTCTTACCCCTTATCCCCAGCCAAGCCTTCATGGTATCCTGGATCTGAAAGATGCCTACTGTCATGTCTCCATTCACCCCAACTGCAGGAAATTCCTACGTTTTTAGTAGGTTCCTAACATTTTCAGTTTTTTGCATTGCCATTTGCACTCTCAACAGCTCCAAGAGTGTTCACAAAGTGTCTAGCTCCAGTTATTGCCCACTGCAGAATGCAGGGCATACAAATATATCTCTACATAGACGATTTGTAAATCCTACACCAGGATTGCCACTCCCTTCACCTCCAACTACATATGATGTGCAAAATCTTGGCAGACCTAGGGTTCACAGTGAGCCAACTAAAATCTTATATGAAATCTACCCAAGATGTGGTCTTCCTAGGATGCAGAATAAGAACAGACAAGATGGCAGCCTTCATTCCAACCAGAAGGTAGAAGCCCTCACCCATTACTTCCAGTCTCTTCTTCTCCTCCAAACCATCTCAGCCAGGGAATTTCTGAGGATCCTAGACAACATGGCGTCCTCTATTCCCATGCTACCATTTGCAAGGTTGCATATAAGAAAGTTCCAATGGGTCTTGAAGAATCTGTGTAGCCAACACTCCCATCCTCCTGATGTTTCCCTCCCTCTTCTACCATGCTTGAAAAGAGAGCTGGAATGGTGGATTTCCTCTATCAGCCTCAATCAGGGAATGCACTTGCAGATTCCGCTACCCTCTCAACACCTCTACACAGATGCATTATGTCTGGGTTGGGGAGCAGTTCTAGAAACCCACAATGACCAGAACAAAATTCGGGGAGAGTGGTCCCCCCATAGACAAAAGGAGCACATCAGTATCAAAGAATCGAGGGCCCTTCTCTTTGCAGTTTAAACATTCCAACAAATTATCCTTCCAGGCACCTTGAAGGTAGTCACAGACAATTTGACTGTACTGTGGTATATCAACAAGCAGGAAGGGACAAGGTCCTATCCATTTTGCAATTCAGATTTTGTCCCTAGCAGCAAAACTACACATTCACCTGCTAGCAGTGTACATTCCTTCAGCAGAGGATATGAAGGCAGATACCCTCAGCAGAACCTTGGCACCTTCTCACAAATGGATGCTTCACAGGGAGGTGGTGTTGGATCTTATTCACAGGTGGGGTATTCCTCAGGCAGATCTGTTTTCCTCCTTCCAGAACAGAGAGATGCCTCTGTTTTGCACCAGAAACCCACATCCACAAGCTTTGAAGGTGGACGGCTTCTCTTTTTCTTGGGTGGGGATGTTTCTTTATGCCTTCCCCCCTTCATACTGATTCAAAAAGTCCTGAAAATCTAGAAGGACAAACCAAAAATCCTACTGTTGATCCCCATTTGGCCAAGACAGCATTGGTTTCCCCTACTACATCTGTTAGTGAAGAGCAATCACCACAGGTTACCTCGCCTATTTGACCTACTCACACAAGACAGGGGAACTCTGTTCCACCCTCAGGGAAAGTGGCTAAGTTTAACACATTTTGCTATTTTTTGCTATATTACAATTTAATTTTTCAAGTTATTAGCTTTTGCTAGTGTTTATCTATCGTTAGAGTAGTTTCAGCCTTGTTGAAGTGTTTCCTTTTTCACTTTAGATAATTATTGTTGAGAACTGGTTGGCCGTTGGCCTTATTGTTGTTCTCATTGGTATCCTGTGTGCCAGTTTGTTCTATTTAATGGGCTTTTTGCCCCTTGTTTGTTGATTCCTGTGCTTATTAGCTTAGTATAATAGTTATTTCTTAAATAATTACTGCTTTCTGTTAAGGTGTGTTCAATGTAACCTTTCCGTGTACAGTGTTCCTTAGTGTGCCGTGTTTGTTAGTTTTAGCTAGTTAGCATTAGATTATTTCTGCCTGTTTTTTAGGCGGATATTTAGCTCTGGTTGACAAGGGTTCTTGATATTTTCAACCCTTTTTGGTTCTATATCTTAGCATTCGAGCAAAGTTCTTGTCAGACAGCAATTTCCGACTCATACTTGGCGTGCATGTATTTGGTAGTTTCTGACCTTTAGTCTTCTTCTTTCTAGGTCCGTTTGAGTTAGAGGACCTAGTTTTATCCCTCTTTTTTTTCTCTTCCCAGGGCTAGGCCCGTTAGAATTAGAGGACCTAGTCCTCGTGGTGGTGTGACTGTTTGTGCGGTAAGGGCTAAGCCTGTTTAAGTTAGAGGACCTAGTCCTCTTTGTGTTTGGCTTGTGTCTTTTTGCTGCATCTCCGTACAATGTCTAAAGAGGCAAAAGATTATAAACCCTCGGGGTTTAAGAAATGTGTGAAATGCTCTCAGAAGATGTCTTACCGATGGCCACAGTAACTGTGTGTATTGCCTCAGAGCCATCCATCTGCAAGAAACATGTTTGTTTTGCCATTCTTTCAGTGCCAGGGTCTTACAGGAGTGAAAGAACAAATTAATATTAAAAGGTCTCCTTAAGCCTTCTTTCGAGGAGGACTTGGCCAGTTCGTCTTCTTCCTCCAAATCTCAGGCATGTAAAAAAGAAAAGGCTAAAACCTTCCAAGAGGCATTCCCCTGCTCCATCCGGAGCTTCGGAACCACCTCCTAAATTGTCGAAACCAAATAAGACTTCTCCCTCCTCAGATCCACTGATTTGGAACCGATCGAGGTCATTGCTACTATGACTCCAATGTTGGCCCCATGCATTTTGGAGCCAACTACTGATAGCAGACATCGGAGCCGGTCCAGTGATCCATTGCCGGTCTCCCCAACTTTAAGGTCCCCTATCTTACAGAGGTCTAGATCTCCCACACTGTCTTCCAGATCTTCCAAGAGCCTATCAGAAAAAGATGTGGAGAGAGTTGTGCTGAGACTCCTGAAGTCATCTGCCTTTCCAAAAATGCTGTTGGCTCCGACCCAGTCGGTCCCGGAGCCACTTGAGTCCATTTCCCCTTCTGTGGTTCCTCTTACGAGACCTGCTGGGATTTCGGAGCCGGAGTGCTCAGTACCGCTGGATGTGGAACCCTCTGTTCCAGCTCCCCCGAGGCTCTCTCGGAGCAGAGTTCTGCTCTGACACATTCGGTGCCGTCCGGGGTGTCTAGGAGCCGAAGCTCTCCAGTCGGCCCCAACACGGACGCTTGGACCCGGACTTCTTCATTTCCGAGTCTCCCTCTCGGTGCGTTGGCTAGGGTGAGCTCTGACCCTACATCTATCTCAAAGCCGATGACTTCCTCCGTCTCCCTGGAGCCGGGGAGGACTTCGGAGCTGGAGAGGTCGGCCTTCGAGATAATGAGGAGTGTGCTGTCTCGATTATCAGCTCCACCCAGGGGTACCGACACCCTCCCCCCTCGGGCACTGACCTCCATCTCAGCACCTACTCCCTCTCTAGACGGCAGAGACCCGCAGCCTCAGGAGCCCCCAGCTGGTGGCCCCCATTCTTCCGAGACCTGCTCGGGATATCCTGCTGAGGAGCCCCCTCAGAAGAGGACATGCAAGAGGAAGCATTTAGACTCCCAGGATGAGTCTCTTACCTCTGACACCGACCTCGAGGAGTCAGAAGGGTCCCCCAAGTCATCCTCTGATGATGTCTCCTTTGTTGACATCTTAGAGATCCTTAAGCAGAGGTGTGGCTGGCCCACTGTTACCCCTTCTGATGAGGAGTCGGTGTACCTGAAGGCTTTCAGGTCTCAACCTTCATCCTCTTGGGTGTCTCCACCTTTTGACGAACTTTTAGACCTTGTTAGTCTAAAGGTGTGAGAGACTCCTGATGCTGTAGAGCCAGTCCCCAATAAATTTTTATCAGCCCCCAAGGAGAAGGATTTGTTTCCCAAGTGCGTTCCTGTAGATGCCTTTGTGGTGGCGGTGGTCACTAATAAGGAACTAGCGGAGACTTCTTCATCTGTCCAGCCGCCGAACAGGGAGTCTCAAATGATGGGCAGGTATGGGAAGCGTTTCTTTTAATCAGCGGCATTCACTCTCAGATCGCTGAACTACCTAACACATTTTACAAAGCTTCAGAGAGATCTCCTTAAGGAGTTGAGAGAGACTCTGCAAGGTACATATACTGAAGGAGTCCCTGATAAGGTGTCTGCTCAGTTGTCCACCTTGAATTCCATTGTTAACTCCTCCATGAAGCTGATTTCTTATGCAGCTGATGGAGCGAGCAGGGCAGTGGATTCAGGAGTTTCCCTTAGGAGGCACTCCTGGATGCGCTTGTGTAATTTTGCGGAGCCATTCAAGTCTACCTTTACCAACGCCCCCTTTGACTGTTCTTCCTTGTTTGGACCTAAGGTAAAAGATACACTCACCAGGTGTGAGCAAGAAGGGAAAACACTCTCTGCCATGGGAGTACGTTTTACCATCCCCTCTAGACCATTCCCCAAGGGTCAGAGAGGTGGTAAAATGTGATTCAAGAAGTCCCAGAGGTTTTTCCAGGATGCACAGGGTAACTCCTCCTTGATAGGCACATGAGGAGGAGCAAATGGTAGACGTCACCCTAGAGGCAGGGGAGAACCGCAAAACCAGGGAGGTCGTGATTCGTTTCGAGGCCGGTCCTATCAGCGCTCCTGATGTGGGGCCCGGGTGTGCTTCTCTGGAGCCAGTCTGGGGTCGCATTTCTTTGTATCCAGAAGCCTGGCTAAGCATCACCCGAGACAAATGGGTACAAAGAATTATCACCAGAGGTTATTCCATACCCTTTTTTCCTCCACCTCGTGTTCCCAAGAGGATCCCGGATGTTCCACCCAATCACAGGGATCAAGCAACTGTAGAAGTGAACAAGTTGCTCGTAAACAGAGTCATCCAAACCGTCCCTGCAGACCAGGTAGGATTTGGAACTTACTCCAGATCTTTTTTAGTGCCAAAATGTACAGGGGACTGGAGGCCCATCTTGGACCTCAGCAAATTAAACGAATCCATAAAGAAGGGCATGTTCTGGATGGTGACACTGCAGTCTATACTCCCTCTATTAGGGAAAGACACTTGGATGTGCTCAATAGATCTCCAAGATGCGTACTACCACGTAAAAATGGACAGAGCATCAAGGAGCCATCTACGCTTCCAGCTGGGAGCCAGTCACTACCAGTTTTGTGTTCTGCCTTTTGGTCTCACCACAGCCCCCAGGGTGTTCACCAAGTGTATGGCAGTAGTGACAGCTCACCTGAGACGTCTAGGATTCCAAGTGTTTCCGTACCTGGACGACTGGCTCCTGACTGCCTCAACCAGGCATCTACTTCTTCAAACCAGAGACTCCACTATCCAACTTTGTGCCCAGTTGAGGATTACTATAAACTGGGAAAAGTCTGCCTTATAGCCCTCTCAATTTGTGACTTTTATAGGCGCAGAAATAGACACAGTCGCCATGTTGGCTCGTCTTCCAGCAGAAAGAGCACACATCCTCATACAACAAGTCCTCCTTCTACTCCCCCTCCGGAAAGTCAAGGCAAAGACAGTGCTGAAACTCTTAGGGACCATGGCCTCTACCATATTGCTAGTCCCTCTCGCCAGATTACACATACGGATTCTTCAATGGCTTCTGTCATCCCAGTGGTCATTCCAACAACTGCCTCTATCACACCACATCATCTTAGCAGAGTCTTGCAAGAAGGACCTCCGTTAGTGGATCCAACTCAACCAACTAACGACAGGTACTCCATTCCTTTCTCGTCAACTCATTGCTACTGTGACCACAGATGCCTCCCAGATAGGGTGGGGGGGCATTATCTAGGCAGGACTGTCCAAGGCACATTGGCAAGATCACGAGGCTCACCTGCATATCAGTGTCCTAGAGATGAGGGCGGTGCTTCTGGCATTGCAAGCACTTCACGACCTTCTTCCCCTTGGGACGATAGCAATACAATCAGACAACATGTTGGTAGTACGGTATCTCAACAAGCAAGGTGGAACCAGATCTTACCCCCTTTGTTAAGAGGCTATTCATGTTTGGAAATGGGCGATATCTTCCCAGCGCTTTCTAGTGGCAACGCACATCCCAGGGACAACCCAACGTGATAGCCAACAAACTCAGCTGGGCAATTTTGATGCCTCTCAAGTGGTCTCTGAAGCAGGAAATAGCAGAAAAGATTTTCCGCAGATGGGTACAGCCTTGCTGCGACCTTTTCGCCAGTCCGATCAACTCCAAATGCAGCAGCTACATTTCTCTTATCCCCCCCTTCGGGGGAGCCACAGAGAGAGAGACGCACTTGTTCACCTCCTTTATGCATTCCCACCCTTTCCTCTCATATCCAAGGTGATTCAGAAAGCGAAACTCTTGGGAAGCAAATTGATCCTCATCACTCCTTACTGGCCTTGTCAGGTTTGGTTCCCCTTTCTCGGGCCTCATCTATTAGACGACCCATGGACTCTGGACCCATTGCCAGATCTATTGACGCACATGTCAGGCTCTCTTCATCCCAGCCTCCACACCCTCAACTTGACAGCTTGGCTGCTCCAGTTCCTTCCCTAGTCAGGCTTCATGATTTTTCACCCGCTGTGACCCACATTCTCACATCTTCTCACAAACCATCCACTAGAAAGTTATACACCAGCAAATGGAGACGTTTTTTTTATCTGGGCTGAGGAAAGGAATGTTGACCCTTACACCGCATCCATTCCAATGGTATTGGAATTCTTGTCTGAACTTTTTCACCAGGGTTCTGCTGCTGCTACAATTAAGGTTCAGTTGGCAGCAATATCAAATTTTCATTTGGGTCAACATGAGTCCAATCTGATGTCAAACAGATTGTGTATAACCTTCCTTAAAGTGCTACTTTGTTGAGACCTCCCTTTCAGGAACCGGTAGCTTCATGAGATCTAAACTTCGTCCTATACAAATTAACGTTTCCACCTTTTGAACCAGCTCATTCGTGTTCGTTGACGTTTTTGTCTTGGAAGACTTTGTTTCTTGTGGCAATCACATCTGCTAGACGAGTGTCAGAGTTGCAAGCACTGTCTATCAAGCCCCCTTATTTGATTTTCCACAAAGATAGAGTACCTCTTCATACAAATCCACCTTTTGTCCCCAAGGTGTGCTCTCATAATAATTTGAACCAAACTATAGAGCTTCCGGTGTCCTTCCCTAATCATTCCAATGCAGCAGAATACAGATTTCATCAGTTGGATGTTCACAGACTATTACGGCTCTATCTACACCGGACCAAGGAATTCAGGAAGTCAGACCAATTATTTGTTTCCTTCTCCGACTCCAGATTAGGTCTCCTGGTTTCCAAAGTGACCCTTTTGAATTGGATTTTCAGTTGTATAGCCTACATTTATCCTTCCGATGGAAAGCCTTTACCATTCAAAATTAAGGCTCATTCTACAAGATCCCAGTCTACTTCTGCAGCCTTTCAAACCAGGGTTCCAATCGATGATATTTGTGCAGCAGCAACATGGGCTACCCCTCACACCTTTATTACTCATTATAAATTGGATTTGACCTCTAGGAGTATAGCCTCCTCTGGTTCCACGGTACTCAGGAGTATTTTTCCATGAGCCACCCAAGAATAAGGTGCTAGGGACGCTGTCCCATGTGTAAGAATGAAGGCGAGATAGGAGTACAGAACATAATGAAGTTATGTACTCACCATAACATTCCATATTTGTAGTCCATCTTGCCCTTCATTCTTACGAACCCACCCTCCTACCCCCTTCCTGGAAGGATCTGGAGACAGAAAAATTATTCTTAACAGGTGGAGACCTTTTATTATTGTTGTTCTTTCTGGATAGTTTTTTTGTTCTTTCTTTCTATAGTTTAGCAGCAAACAAGATCTGGGGATTATACTTGTGCACCATCGTATACCTACCTAGCCACGAGCCAACTAGAAGACTTTGAGCTTGCTAATAGGCCGAGTCGGAGCTGATCCTCAACTCCGAACCCATGTGTAAGAATGAAGGGCGAGATAGACTACAAACGTGGAACATTATGGTGAGTACATAACTTCTTTTTTTATACACCTGGAGTGGATTTTTGTGGAGAGGACTGACCTTTATTGGCCTAGTGGCTACTTTCTGCTATTTGGTTCCTGGTACTTGTGGTTGTGTGTTGCTACAGCTGATTTACTTCGTTTTAAATATTTTTTTTTTTTTTACACTGATGAGGTTGCAGTTTGCCTGATAAGAGTGTGTGAGGCTTAGAAGACTTTGTTTTAGGGTTTCTTCTACATAATTGTTTGTTAACCAAGCAGATGGGCTTGTCCTATGACTTTTTTATCCATGACCTGGGGCAGACAGTAGAAAATTAATTCAAAACAATGAAATTATACAAAACTTTAAAGTATTCCAGACTGTTGCAAGTGAAAAAGATGAGGATGACATTCCCAAATTTTGTCAGTTGAGCTGTGAAGCACCATTCCTGATAATTTATTTTTATTTTTTATTTTTTGTAGGCATGTAATCCCAATAAAAACAACTGCCGCTTTTCAGGGTTCATCTAGGAACACAGTCTGTTCAAGGACTTTCTTAAGAGTCAGACAATAGGTAAAAGGAGGTGGAGGGAATCAAACCCTGTTCTTTAAACTACACCAAGTAGCTGCCTGGTAGAGTAAAATGGTTAGAATAATAGAAGTCATAAAAGTTGAAGAAATATTTAGTTTGGAAAATTAGCAGGTATGTTGTGGGAACCATATGAAGAGCTTTTATATCCATTTGATTAAGCAGTTATTTTTGGTAAAATTCCCAAGAACAGCAGCTTTTCCATCATTAGGTGAGGTGAAGTATATGTCTAGCATTGTAGGGGGGTGTAGTTTGAAGGTAAATTGGATTAGTGTTTTGTCCTTCCATTCCATTGCTGCAGTATTCTTTACAGTAGGGATCCCGTGCCTAGGGCAGCTTGACTTCCGGCCAGTATACCAAAGCCTTTAGATTGTAATGAGTATGCCATATGTCACATTTATGCCCCCCATGCATGGTGTAGGGCATAAAGACGACATCCTGACGTACCTAATTCAGAACATCTTTGCTGCCAATCCAAATGGCATGTTCGATTGTTGGTCTGAATGCATGTCCGTGTGATTGTTACCAGGCCACTTTCAGATAAGTGCCCTGTTGGATTTTTTTGTTTTTCTTATCACTATTTTGACTTGTTCTGGTTGTTACTTTCTTATCATCCAGAAAGGAGGAATGCCAGTGTGGGAGACAGATTTCCCATAAAGATCGTCACGGGTAGTATTTATTTTGCTTAGGTGCTTGCCCATGATCATATTTCTTGTGTGATATGCCAAACTTTCATCCTTAAGATGTTGCGTAGTCAGCTTTCTTCCTTAGTTATTTACTTAAGAGAACCATCGACTTAAGCTGTTGGCCAAAGACACTATGGAAGGATCGTCCCAACCCGAGGGTCAGCCGTCTGTGAAGATGACGACCAAGGAAACTCAGATTCTTTGGCTGTACCGCTTCCGCCGGATGTCTTTCTTGAGGCTAGTGAAAGCCTGGAGAACCATCCGGTTTCCTTGTCAGATTCCTCTGCTGCAACCACTTCAGAGGCTGCCATGGATCTGGTTTCACACATGTCCATGGAGGCCTTGCAGACACCCGCATTGAATGTTCTGGGGGAACTACAGCTGATAATTAGGGAAGGGCCTAGGGGTGTTCCTCAGGTTTTAGTGAGGGGAAGAGATACCAACTACAATAATTGAATGTCATCAGGGGTCAGAGCCTCCTAAGGTTTTTAAGGCTGACGTCCCTCTTAAAAAAAAAAAAGCAAAAAACCAAGCGTATTTTTTCTGTTCATAAAGACCATCAGAGTGAATGGCAAAACTTCACTCATGGCCTGCTTGAAGCCCTTGTGGCTTTAAAACCTCCTCAGTGGTTTCTGTTTCTGCTCCAACTTGGGTCTTCTACTCCTCTTAAGAGGCCGAGCCTAGGGAGCAAGACTCCTCCTCTGATGATGCAGATTCTGATGATAAATCCCTGACTTATACTTCTCAAATTCCTTCTCCATTAGATTACGGTTCTGAGAAAGAAGAGTCTGTCCATCCTGACTCTCCTTTTGAGGAGATATCTTTTGGTGACACTATTTCCTGAATTATGGAATTTTTTAAATGGGATTGTGCTGTGGAGTCTGATGTTCAGAAGAAGTACTATGAGCTTCTGCAGATGGAATCTCCTAGGCCCACAGCTGTTCCTTTTGTTCTTGCTGCCTTGCTAGATGCATTTTCCACCGTTTCTCAGGCTCCTGATTCCAGTCCCCTGCCCCCAAAAAACCTGATAGGTTTTATAAAGTGCCTGATGATTGTAAGTTTTTTGACGATTGCAAGCTTCTTTAGAAGTGCCCCTCTGCTGACACTTCTGTGGTGTCGGTTGCCTCTATTAAGCCATCCAAACTGTTGCCTCCTACAGAGTTGCTTCCCTCGGACAAGTACAGCAGAACTATGGAGAGGCTGGATAAGAAAATGTATACTTCTGCTACCCTGGCCTTTAGACATGTGAACTATCAAAACACATATGACTAGATATGTCTTGGCTCTTCTCTCTCAAGCCCGTCAGGCTATCTCAGATTTTTGTCATTCTGAGAGGAGGCTCTCTGCTCTTTCATTGCTAGGGACATCTTCTCAGATTGCTTGCCATTCCATTAAATGCTGCTATGATGCAGCTGGTGCCTCATATTGGGCTGCTGCTTTTGGTTCTGTTTTGAGGAGGTTTTCCTGGCTCAGACTTCAAACTTTGCCTGATGATTTAAAGGCAAAACTCATTGATGCTCCGCTGGATAATAGCATTTGTTTGGTGCTGCTGCTGAATTGTCTTAAGTCCCTGAAAGAAAAAGGTAAGGCTTTACAGGATTTCAAACATATTTTTGTTTGACCTGTTCCTAAATTTCAGTACCGTACCAAGCCTGCTTTTTTACATAGGTAGTTTCACCTTCCTCCCAAAGGCAGGAAGGGTGGTAGAAGGGCTCCTCCTGATAAGGCTACTCAAACTTGTTGCATTTAAAAGGCTCCTTTCCCTGACAGACCAGTTGCTGTCTCTTCTCTGGCACATTCCTCTTTCTCTGCATCTTTCCCTGTCCCTTCCTGTTTGGTTACAGGTCACCCAAGACTCCTTGGTTCTTTCCATAATTCGCCAGAAAGTATTACATGGTTTGGAGATCTCTTCCCCACTTTTGGGGCATTCCTCAGCCTCCTCAGGAACAACTGCCCTTTTTCCAGAGGTGCTTCAGGGTCTGCTGGCTTATGGAACAATTCAAGAAGTTCCAGTTCCTCAGAGTGTGAAGGGGTTTTACTCTAAAATGTTCTTGGTCCCCAGGAAAGAAGGCACCTGGAGATCCATTCTGGATCTTTCTCAGCTAAACACTTTTTTGAAGATTCTTTTAGTTTCCATAATCTCAAGGATGCTTATTTATACATTCCCATTCATCCCCTTTTCAGGAAGATTTTACATGTCTCTGTTGCTTCCTGGAGGTCTTCACTAAATGCCTCCTTCCAGTGGAGCTGTAGATCTTCAGATTGTTCCAAATCTGGCATTTCCTCTGGCCAAGCCCCATATGAGAAAGCAACAGTGGTTTCTAAAGCTTCCATGTGTGGTAGATTCATCAGTTGTCCCTTAACCCAGGGCTTCCTTTTCAACCTCTAGTCCTCTCTCAGGAACTTTTCACAGATGCCTCAGATGTGGATTTCGGGGGGAGGGGCTTCCTCCTGCCCTCTGAAAGTGCATGGCCTTTGGTCTCTTCAGAAAAATAAAGACCACATCCGTGTCAGGGATAGGAGATGAGAGCCCTTCTTTTGGCTCTTCAGGCTTTTCATTCTCTCTTCCTTCTAGGGCCCCTCATGATTCTCACAAACAATACCACAGTCATGTGGTGTATCAACAGGCAAGAGAAGCAAGGTCTTATGTCCTGTGCAGACTAGCTCTTCAGGTTTGGGATCTAGTTATCCAGTGTCAGGTGACCCTTCAGGTAGTTTACATTCCCCTCAGGTCAGTACATAGTGGCAGTTTTTTCTCTGAACAGGTCCATAACACAATTTCCATGTGTGGATGCTTTACTAGGATGTGTTTCTGGACATTGTCCACCAGTGGGGTACTCTTAAAGTAGATCTGTTTGCCTACCCTCTGAACAACCTCTCTTTTGCACCATGGCGTAGAAGGTGGACGTTGTCTTTTTCTTGGAAGGGGATATTTCTTTATGCCTTCCCTTCCCTTCTTCTCCAAGATAAAACAGGATGCTCCAAAATCTTGCTAGAGACTCCCTTTTGGCCCAGACAGCATTGGTTCCCTTTTCTTCTGCATTTTGCCAAGGACAGTTATCACAAGTTACTTCACAGGGTGGACCTATTCACACAAGACAAGGGCTCTATCATCCATCCCAACCTGTCATAGGGTTTTGATCCCCTTTAAGCACCTTTTTTTTCTGAGAATGTGCTTCGGGTCCTTCAGGAGACCAAGAAACCCATTAATAGAAAATCTTATTTGTCCAAATGGAAGAGATTTTCTGTCTGGTGTCTTTCTCGTAACCTGCATCCACTTACTGTGGATGCTTCTTTGGTTCTCTCTTATTTGTGGTGATTTGCTCAATGCTGGGTTGGCATATTGTTCAGTTAAGGCCCACCTATCAGCCATTTCTGCTTTTGACTCCCCCTTTGGCCCCTAGATTTGAGGTCAAACAATTTCTTAAGTGTCCTTCACATTAGGCCTCCCAGGAAGCCTCTTCCTGTTTCCCGGGTCCTTAATTTTGTTTTAGAAAAATTAACTCTGGCTGCTTTTGAGCCTGCTGCTTCAGCTTCCTTACAGCATTGTTCTTGGAAGACAGTTCTTTTGGCCATTACTTCTGCCAGATGGGTGTCTGAGCTGTAAGTCCTTTTAGCTATTTTTAATTTTTTAGTTTTTCATAAGGACAAGGTGTCTGTAGATACTAATCCTCCTTTTATTCCCAGGGTGGTGAATGAGTTATCTCTTAATCAATCTATTCATTTGCCCACATTTTCCCTTCTCCACAATCAACTAGTGAGAAGGTTCTTCACACATTGGATTTTCATAGACAACTCAGATATGAATTAGATAAAACTAAAGCCATTCATATATCTGAGCAGCTTTTCATCCGTGGTCTTTAGATTTGGCTGTTTCCAAGCAAACAATTTCTTCTTGGATACCTAAAGCTATTTCTTTTTGTTATTCTTTCCATAGGCTCATTCTACTAGAGCTGTGGCTTCTTCTGGTGCATTTTCAAGGGTATGATTGCTAATTCTGTTCTTGAGGCAGCTATCTGGTCTTGTGTGCATACCTTTAATAAGCACTATAAGTTGGATGTGATTTTTAGGGCTAGACCTCGTTTTTCCAGGGCCATTCTTCATGGTTTTCTTGAAGGTTCTGCTGACTCTTCCTCCTCTCTCTCTCTCCTTCCTGAGCTTTTGCACTCTCCCTGTTGCAAATTATACTGCAACAGTGATATGGAAGGACATAGTACGATTGTGTAAAATCTTACCTTAACACTAGATGTCCTTCTCTTCACTGTTGCAGTATTTGCCCCCCCCCCCGTCCTTTTTCCTTCTGGATGTACTTGTTTCCTAATGGTATCCTTAGGTTGTCATTCCTACTGGGGCCTTTTCAGTTCTGAGGATGGTACATCCGGATGTCACCTTTATGCCCTAAACCATATGTGCTGAACATACATATGGCATGCAGCGTACTCATTACAACCTAAAGGCTTTGGTGTACTGGCTGGATGTCGAGCTGGCCCTGGCAGGGGAATCTCTATTGTAAAGAATACTGCAGTGATGAAGAGAAGGACATCTACTGTTATGGTAAAATTCTGCACAATTGTATTTTTCCCCTCTAGTGTTTATAAGAGGTTGTAGGCAAGTAAGACGGTTCTTGTCAGGGTGACATATTCATTTGATCATCAGAGGCAGCAAGGATAATGAAACAGAATGGAGATCATCTAGAGGCTTTCTTTATACATTAACAGTATTGTGATAATAGCTGGTTGAAGCTTAAGTAATTGGCAGACATGTCTTAACAATTTCCACACCTTGTTTGCTATAGCTGATGTTCTTCGTGTTTCACTGTTCACATTCGGGTTATCCCTGCCAGGGTAGCCCTCGGCCGGCCTGAATACCAGAGGCTTAGTATTTCTGCATCGGTTGCTGTCGCTTGATGACTGACATCAGGTCGTCAGTAGTATAAAGTAAGGCAGCCAGCACCATTACATCATTCTTTCTTGCCGTGGAGCCCGAAGCAAAAGCAAGTTCGCATGAGTGCCGGTTGGCCGCTACCTGAGTTTTCATCTACCGAATTGAAGTTGAAAGTCTTCTAAAGCTAAGTACCCTGTTGGGGATCCTTTTTTCTTGCACTAACCAATGTCAGAAAAAGTTAATAATTGTCTCGCCTGTGGAAATACCACACCGAGACTTCCACTCTTACTGCGTCACTTGTTTAGACCCAGACCACGTCATTCCCCCGTTGTCGCTTCTGTGCTTTGTTCAACACCAGAACTATCCTTCGTCAGGACCCTATTGTAGACAGATGTTTTCACTTACAGTCCTCGAATTCCAATATGGCTTTGATAAGCCATCTGACAGCAGATCTTCCAAAAAAACGTAAAGATGAAGACAGAGACAAACCACACAGGTCCAAACCTACCGATGACGCTTCCGTTAAGCTAGTCGTCAGTTCTCTAATACTCAGTGAGCCGCTTGATGCCCGCTTCTGTTGATTCACAGGCCACTACCAAGACCCTTTTGGAGTCCGGAATGCCGCAAAACTCTTCTTTGACTAAGGATCCTGCGGTCGTCTGTACCTTGGATAGGTCCGGAGCCGCTGAGCAGGCTCCGGCTTCCGAGGTTGTCCTTCGCACTACCGAATCTTGACACAAACCGACATCTTCTTACATGACTACCATTCTTTCAAAAACGACTGAGTTTCTTAGGCCCAGGATACGAACCACACCCAAGAAACAGACGACCCACTCTCAGGTGCATGCTACCTTGCCTTAGTCTCAAATGCTTAAAATGGCGGAAGACCTTATCATGCTGATCAGGGGAAACCAAGCTACAGCCTCCAAAAGAAAAAGAGATCTGTCCCCTGTAGTTTTGTCTGAAGAAGAGTCAGATTAATCTGATGTATCTGAATATGAAGACATGCAACCCCTCCCCACTTATGAGGATTCTGATGCAGGGGATTCCATTTCTTCAGCCTCTCCCCCAGAGGATTTTTCCTTTGGGGAAACCCTGCATACTTTAAGGGAGCATTTCCAGTGGGAGAGTCCGGACTACCCTTAGTCTAAAAAGAGACTCAGGGAATTCCTAGATCTTCCACAACACAAACCCTTGGCCATCCCCCCCAGTCCTGGATGTTGTGGAGGATGTTTTCCTCGAATCCAGCTTAACTCCTGACGCCCTTCCTCCAGCTCCTAGAAAACCAGGCAGGTACTGAAGAGTGCCTGACTCACACAAATATCTTTTTAAAAATCCTACAGCTGACCCTGAGGTCATTTCTCAAGGGCCAAAAGGGATTAAAGCAACCTCTGCTAAGAATCCCACCTCCTCAGACAGGGATTCCTGAACATTGGACAGATGGGGTAAAAAAGTATACACCTCAGCTACTCTGGCTATCAGGGCACTAAATTGTCAGTTCCATATGCTGAAATTTCAGCAGCATACCTTGGAACTCCTTAAACAAAAAATGTCTTCCTTTCCTGCTTGGCCAGAATCTAAAGATTTACAAGAGTTAATGCATTCTGCAAGTCAAGTAACTAAACACACCTTGCACTGCGGTTTTGACGCCCTAAACCCCCCCAGACAGCAGCCACAGTGAATGCAGAGATCTAAGCAGTGGACTACCTCCACTTCAAAACCAAGGAGTTCTAAGCCACCCCCTTATGGTAAGAACTCACAATGACTCACCTCCTCCACCCCCTCCCTCTGCCCACCTTTACTTATCCCTCGGTGGAAAACTGTTCTTTCACTCAAGCACTTGGGCCACCATTACCAAGGACCACTGGGTTCTGAACATTGTGTCTCAGGGATACAAATTTTCCTTTCACACCCTTCCAACCTCAAAAGGGTTCCCAGATCTATCATCAAATCAGCAGGCAGAGGCTCAAAAGGAAATCCTTTCCCCGCTCTCTATGAGGGCAGTAGAGCACGTTCCTGCAGAACAGATAGGCCAAGATTTCTACTCCAGACTATTTCTGGTACCCAGAAAAGAGGGCACCTGGCTCCCCATCCTGTATCTATCCATTCTAAACACCTTCCTGGTAATCCCAAAATTCAAAATGCTCACCCTCCAGCAGCTGCTACCCATGCTCTCCAAGGACGCTTAGCTAGCTACCCTAGGTCTAAAAGAGGCCTACCTCCACATTCCTATCAGGGAATCCTGCAGGAAATATCTCCGCTTCAAGGCACAGTCTCAACTCTTCAGTTCTCTGTGTTTCCCTTTGGCTGATCTACTGCTCCCAGATTTTTCACAAAATGTCTGACTCTGACCATTGTTTTGCAGACAAAGAAATATTCAGATTTACCCATACTTAGACGACTGCCTTATTCAGGCAGACAGCCAGGAAAAGCTGCTTAAGCACCTGGCTTTTGTAAAGATCCTCCTAATGTCTCTAGTGTACACAATCAACAAAAAGAAATCAAAGCAGGTGTCTACCCAAAGGATAATCTTCTTGGGAGCAAGTCTGGACACAGCATCCCAGATGGCATACATTACACCAGAGAAACAAATTTTCCTGACAGCCTACTTCTGTCAACTAGCCACCAGGCCCCAACTATCTGCAAGGAAGATCCTGCAAGCTCTGGGGTTCATGGCATCTTGCATACAACTCATTCCATAGGCCATATGCATATGAGGAAACTTCAGTGGTGCCTAAAGAGCCTTTGGTGTCAACACTTTCAAGACCTGGAAACTCTTCTACCTATAATTCCTTGCCTCAGAAAAGATTTTCTTTGATGGGCAACAACATGCTCCCTCAGCAAGGGACTTGCCTTTCTCCCCACCCCCGCCCTGACCATCACCACAGATGCATCAGACTATGCTTGGGGTGCACACCTGGATGGCAGGTGCATACAGGGCCAATGGAGCCCACAGCAAATTCCTCAGCTCAACAATTAAAAAGAGATGGTGGCTGTGCAGCACACCTTGATAGCTTTCAAGCCCCTTATCTCTCTATCGGAACTTTCCTGATCAACACAGACAACAGCACTGTGATGTGGTACATCAACAAACAGGGAGGGACTCACTCCTACCCTCTATGCAGGCTGACCATGACCCTTTGGCACACAGCCTCTGCCATGCAACTATACCTGTTAGCACAATTCCTACCAGGCTCTCTCAACTCTCTGGCAGACGAATTAAGCAGAAATCTTCTGGAACCGCATGAGTGACCACTCAGTAGAAGTGCCTTCACCCGAATAACTCAGAATTGGGGAACCCCGAAGGCCGACCTCTTTGCCTCCCCACCAACCATCAGCTCAGCAAATTCTGCATGAGGGAGCATCACTGCATGGCTTATAAAGTGGATGCCCTGTCCTTCCCCTGGGTCAGTCTATCTGTCTATGCCTTTCCTCCCCTACTTCTCATCCCCAGGGTACTGCTCAAAATAAGGGAGGAAAAATCAAGGACCATTCTTATAGCTCCAGACTGGCCTCGGCAGCACTGGTACCCCATGCTGCGCAGCCTGTCCCCGCTGCCTCCATGGCATCTTCCTCCTATTCCAAACCTCCTGACCCAGAGGGAAGGGGACTTCATGCATCCCCAATTGCAGACCCTCAGTTTAGCAGCTTGACTTATTCCCTAACCCCGAACCAATCTGCCAACCTTAGTAAACTGTTTCTGGATGTTATCCGTGAGGCCAGACGACCTAGCACCAGAAAGTCTTATGCTGATAAATGGAAAAGGTTCTGCACCTGTATCCAGGCTAAGGGAGCCAATACAGCACAGCCCTCCCTCCCTCTCATCCTGGATTACTTAGCTAACCTACTACACAATGGCCTCTTTTTCTCATCTATAAAAATTCATACCTCTGCTATTTCTCCTCATTTTCACACTGAGAAAGCCCCTTTTCTCACACCCTTTGATCAAACAGTTCCTAAGAGGAGCTAGCAACTTGAGGCCACCCAGAAGGGCACCAACATGAGCTTGGGACCTTAACTTTGTATTGGAAAAGCTCACCCTGCCCCCTTTCGAACCATCTTTTTCTACAGAGCTAAAATTTCTCTCCTGGAAGACAGCATTCCTTCTGACCATCACTTCAGCCAGAAGAGTCACTGACTTGCAAGCACTCATGGCCGTGGAACCCTTCATCATCTTCCATGCAGACAGAGTATCCCTCAGAACTAACTCATTCTTCATGCCCAAGATGGTGTCCAGTGTGGCTCTTAACCAATCCATTCATTTGCCCACCTTTTTTCCTAATCCTCAGAACAAGGGGGAAATGATTCTTCACTCTCTAGATGTGCACAGACAGCTCAGATTTTATCTAGGCAGGACTAAATCCTTCAGAAAGTCTGATCAATTGCTGGTTAGATTTGTCACAGGGGCAGAAGGCAAAGCCACCTCCAAACAAACCATTTCCAAATGGATAACACACTGCTTCCATTTCTGCTACAAACATGGAAAGACTCCCCAAGGGGGACAGGACACACTCCACTAGAGCAGCCTCCACCTCTGCAGCTTTCCTCAGAGGAGTCCCCACCAGGGACATCCTGGAGGCTGCACCTGGACATCTGTTCACACTTTTACCAAGCATTACCACCTGCCTCTCTTCTCCAAATCCAGGGCAGGGTTTACCTCTGCAGTCTTGCAGGGCATCCTAGCCAGCCCCTAGTTTCCTTGACTGCCTCCACCCATTTTCTCAGCTTTGGGAGTCAACCCAAATGTGATGACTGCAATGGTGAAACACGAAGAACATAGTACAGTTGTGTACACTTACCATAAATGTAGATGTTCGAGTGTATTCACTGTTGCAGTCCTGATTTCCCTTCCTCCATCCCCCTTTCTTCTCTTTCTCATTTTATTACCATTCTTCCTTATTGTTCTCCTTTCCTTACAAGGGACATATTGGTATTTATTTTCCACTGGTGGGGTTCTTCCACCAGAGCCTGGCCTCCTACTTGGGGGCTCCTGACAGGTTAGGGCAAGAAAAACTGATGTAATGGCATTGGCTGCCTTACTTTATACTACTGACAACCTGACGTCAGTCCTCAAGTGACAGCAACTGACGCAGAAATACTAAGTCTCTGGTATTCGGGCCCGGCCAAGAGCTACCCTGGCAGGGATAATCCGAATGTGATGACTGCAACAATTAATACACACGAACATCTACATTTATGGTAAGTGTACACAACTCTACCTTCTTTGTTTAAAAAAACTGGACTATTGTGTTATTCTACAGCATACCAGTACTGCAAGTTCCATTTGAATTAATTGTTTGTCACATTCTATGCAATTAATGCACACTAAATAAAGTATAATTGTATTTTTTTTCCCTTTTTTCACCTTGTCCTGGACACCTTTGAATAATATACAAGCGATTTGAATGTAGCACAGTAAAATTGCTTGAAAAGAACTTTGTTTTGAGAGATTTAGACCTAAGGCCAGATTCATTAATGCCTACACTGTGTACATGTTCTGTATTCAGGAACATCCCTACCACATTGCTTCAACTTTCTAGTCTTTCAGATAGATTACACTGTGTACATGTAGTCTACATTTTGTGGTAAACTTATGAATCCCCTTTTGATATTTAAGACTGCAAGAAAATCAGTAGGAAAACTAAAATTAGGAGGAAGAAGGTGGGAGTTAAGCTTGTGTTGTCTGTTCACTGAGAACAGTGTACAGTTAGTGTAGGCGTTAATGAGTCTGGCCCCAATAACCTTTACATACCCTTGCAGTCAGGTTAATTTTCAAGTATGTGTTTGTTAAAACTGTTTTGCATCTTTAGTGCTGAATTTTTTTTTGTTTATTCTTTCAGTAAACCAGGAAGAGTTCGTAGCCATTATGACTGGTGACACTTAGGATGCAGACAAATGGCATGAGATACATAATGAATTGATGAGGATCTTGATAATTTCTTTTTACTTGCTAAGTAACTGAACTCCAGAACATAATGTGATATCAGGAAGGCAGCATGTATCCTTTCTGATAGGATCAAAAGCAGAATGTTGGTTTTAAGTCATGCATTAATTTTGAGTTTTAACTCTGTTTTGGGTAAAAATGTTACACTTCAAGCATTAGATGTCAGTTCTATACTATATTAGTGTATATTTATAAATTAACTGTTACGTAATTGCTGTGCAGTTTCATGTTATATATTGTTTGTGAAGAAATATCAAAGTGCTATAATCCCTGTTTTAATTAAACGCACTGTTCAAATAATGCAGTTCATATTGTTTATTTTTTTGTACTTTCTGTACACATATGTAGTGTACATTGTATTACTATAAATATTTTAAATGGTTTAGAAATATATTTTGTCACTGATTGTTTTGAATCTATGATTCATTTTAGTGTATATTGTAGAGCCTACCAAGCCAAGGAATTGCCCAGTAGTGCCTTTGCTGAAACATATTTGCTGTGAAACTTGAGCACAGTTAAACATCTCTTCTGTGGTTAATTTACAGAACATTGAATGGTTCTTGAAGTGCTTAACAAGTGTGTTTCATGCTTTTTCAAAACTTGAGTTTCTTGCACTGTTCTGTTGAAAAGTAAAGTTCCCCTTAGGGAAGTGTTTTTCTTAATTTTACCCACTAGGGGGACCTATTGCTTCATTATTGCCTATTTTTTTATACATTTTCTTTTGTTGCTGTACTGAACTGAGTTTAATGCTGCTGTCTGAAATAAAACATACTTTGTATACTAGTTAAATGTGTAAAAATACATCTTGCGTAAGTTAACAGATTATGTTGATTATAGCTTTTTAACCCATTAGGCATGGCAGTAGAACAGCGTAGGAGTTTAGAAAATCTTTGCCATTTGTATAATGTTAGAACAGAGGCACATAGGAACTAAAAGTTCAGACACCGATATTCAGACTTCATGCAAATTTGGTCTGGCATTGTTTGGCTCATTGTTCTGCATAATAAAAAATAAATAAATGAGTCTTTACTGTGTATAATTAAATATTTAAACATCCCGCAAAGGGATGCGTGTGTTTTAGAACCTGTGTGTTTTTTTCTCATGTAGATTAAAAGAATTTCATTTGAAAATAAATATACGTTTAGAGGGCGCCAGATAATAAGAGCAAATGTGTAACTGGGGCTAAGTGCCACTGTGATGCTAATATCTAAAATAGTTCATACTCTAAAATATTTAGTACACCGTTGGAGATAAAAGAAGTAAAATTGCTTTAGCATTAATATATTGCACTCTGTGTGTATGTATGTGTGTATGCATGCATGTATGTATGGGTTACCTACACTTAATCTAACCCTTATTTGACAGTCAGAAGACTGACTGTAAAATGTTGACATGGCAGAAATATCTAAATACAAAATACTGACAAAATGGAAGTTATACTGAGGAAGGCTTATGCCCTCTCCCCACTGTTGTACAACCTCAGAGTTGGTATTTATAATTAGCAGGGAGTGTGCGGAGTCAGGGGGTCTTGTTCCCCTGCAAAAGCATTGACAAAATCT